>NC_133813.1:8293110-8425610 GCF_043250625.1 Sebastes fasciatus
ACTGTTAACATTTCAGTTTTTTTTACTCTGTATATTCATGGCAAAGTTATTAGTGCAGTTGGATGTACAGATTGATGTGAAAATAATGTGTAAGATATTAGCTAAGATGCAGGTTGATGTGTTAGGATTAGTTAGGCAAGAACAAAACTCTGTTAACTGTTACCTCTGCTTCCTCCTCCTCCTCCTCCTCCTCCTTCTTCCGCTGCAGGACGTCAACGACAAACTGAGCCTGAAATTCCCCAAACTCTACCTGCCCGGCCAGCAGGGGGCACTGTTCAACTACAAGACCTTCTTCTTGAGCTTATTCCACGGCATCTTCGTCTCACTCATCATCTTCTTCATCCCCTACGGAGCCTTCCTCCAGACCATGGGGCAGGACGGGGAGGCCCCCTCCGACTACCAGTCCTTCGCCGTCGTCACCGCCTCGTCGCTCATCTTTACCGTCAACCTGCAGGTTAGTCACTTTCAGTTTTAGGGGTAGTGAGGTGGTTCTAGCAGCCCTGTTAAAAACTACTATACTACATACTGTACATACATATAGTACATGCTGTAATAGCTTGGAGGTTAGATAACGCTCCAAATTTAGGCTAAATTTTGGCGAGGAAAACTGTCATGGCCATTTTCAAAGGGGTCAAAGGTGTATATATATATATACGTGTGTGTTCTGAATGATTATTTGAAGCACTGATTCAGAAATCCAGAGTACATATGACGCTGTCATTGTGGTTTTCCAACCTTAGAGCTATTCAAGGAGAAATTTAAGGGGAAAATTGGATTTAAGAGGTTTAGAAGTTGAATTTATTGTATGTGAACTGACCTTTGTTATCTCCTTCCCCTCTTGTTTGTCAGATCTCTCTGGACACCTCCTACTGGACCTTCGTTAACTGCTTCGCAGTGTTGGGCAGCATAGCCATCTACTTTGGCATCATGTTTGACATCCACAGTGCCGGGATCCACGTCATCTTCCCCTCGGTGTTCACCTTCACCGGTCAGTCACCGAACACTAACCACAGTGTGGCACAGTTTGCTGGCCTGTAAACCTGGAGAGTCTAATTTCCATCCAAGTATTGAAATGCTCCAGCTGTCTCTGGTGGAACTGGACGTCAGACCCCCGCTCTCATCACTCCTCTCTTAACGTGTATTTTTTGTGTTCGTAGGTGCGGCGTCAAACGCTCTGCGTCAGCCCTACCTGTGGTTAACCATCATCCTGACGGTGGGCATCAGCCTGCTGCCCATCATCTGCATCCAGTTCCTCTATAAAAGCATCTGGCCCTCTGTAGGAGATAAGGTGAGGTGAAAATGTAGATGTGACTTCTCACAATGTAATAACTGCACATAATCTACTAATTAAAATGTAACAAAAGCTCATAATGTAATAAAACCATGAGCGCAAAACGTAATGACAGTTTTTTGCACAATCTAATAAGTTATTACTAGAGCTGTCAAAGTTAACCCAATCATAACGCGTTAACGCAAAATCGTTTTAACGCCACTCGTTTTTTTTTAACGCAATCGATTCGGAGTTTGCAGCAGGATCAGTTTTAAAGCCAGAGTGGAGAAACTGGCATTATATGACAAACTTAGGCTAATTTTAGGCGTGCAAAAACTGGCATGGCCACTTTCAAATGGTTCCCTTGACCTCTGACCTCAAGATATGTGAATAAAATAATGATAATAATACAAAGTTTTATGAGCCAATTTTAAGCCAATTTGCGTTACTTGAGAAAAGATCTTTGAATTGAAATGGTCATGAAATGTAATTAGCTGAAACAGAAGTAACCATGTACGTCCTCTTTAACCACACAGCAGTGTTTCTCTAATGTGACCTGCTTATTTCCCGTCATCCCCCCAGATCCAGAGAAACAGGAAGAAGTACGAGATGGAGCTGCAAGAGGAGGAGAAGAAAAAGCCGCCAGCCTTCCAGCGCGGCCGGCGTTCCCGCCGCTCCGCCTATGCCTTCTCTCACTCCCGTGGCTACGCCGACCTCATCTCGTCTGGGCGGAGCATTCGACGGCGCCCGGCGGGCCGTGGCGGACCCCAGGACAGCATCAGGGAGGTTCCCCAGAGAGAGGCCGAAAACATCTGACGGAGCTGAGCGGGAGATGGAGAAAAACTGTAGATATTTGGGGAAGTTCGAGGAGCGCTTGGTTTTATCTTCATTTATATCTGTGGAGTCGCTGCTGAAGTGGTCAACATCACATAAACAACAGCCTGTTTGGAGTTTAAAGCGATTCAAGTGCCTTAGAGGGAGATAAACGAAAAGCGCTCCTAAAGTCGCTCTTTTTTTAGAAATGAAACGCGCCGCCTTCGCAGAAAGTCTTTGCTCCAGTCTGTGACTCCACTGCCTCCAGTTCCTCCTCTATGCACAGACTTTGTTAAAATGCAAATGAAAAAAAAGAAAAGCTCACCGACGAGACGACCGCCGTTACCGGGGTTTGACATCATGCAGCGACTGTGTGACTGACAATGTTGTTTAACTCAGGATTTTTTTTTTTAAAAACAAAAGCTTTATTTTTAGTCAGTTTGTCCCTGCTCACCACTACTGTGGCTGGATGTGGAGCCCTAACGTTATTTAATATGGTACCTTTTTTTGACATTCACAGTTTTAGCCCGATATCTGCAAGTGTTTTATTCAAATTTAAAAATATATATTCCGGTAAATTTGTCCGTTATCTCCATGAAATCAGACATCCGTTCGTTTTACTTCCATCCGTTGAGATGCTTATCCAAAGATTTTCCTTCACATTAAAACAATGGGCTAAAGCTAAACATGTCAAGGTATCCTCTTTTAATGTTTTATTATAAATAATGGTGGGATGTTACTATGCCAGGCTATGCAAGGTGGTCGGATGTTATAAAGTGTCTTAATTTAAAAATAACTTGTAAATAGTGTTGCTTCCTCCTCTGCTGCATCAAATGTCCCAAGTGTCCTTACAGATGGATGTTGTAGTCACTAATCTTTTAAATACCTCTTTCAAACCTGAATCCTAATATTATTTGTTACCTTTTGTCCTCTTGATTTGACCTAAGGTGCTGTAAACCCACTCTGTAGGGAACCTGCAAGGAGCTCCAGTTTGTCTTCCTTCAACAACAGTGTTTGCAGAATGTAAATTCAAGTGCTCCTTATATTCTAATGGGGAAAGAAACACAGCAAGGGGGGTTTAGGTTTATCTTCATTTGATTATCTCTTAGTAGTTTGTTCTTTTCTTTCCATTTCTTTTTTTTTTTAAATTTCTTGGAAATTAAATCATACGTTCCTTTAGTCATGAAAAATAATGTGTGTGTGTCGCAGGTTGTTTACAACGAACCCAAAGCAGATGTTTGTCTTTTTCCAGTCCTGTAATCAGATTTAGGATATCCTCTAAACAATGCTAAGCCAAAACTGACACATTCCTGTTCTGACTGTATCCCCTTCATGCTAGTGTTACTGTATGCAGATAATGTCTTTTTATTACTGAATGAATGGAGGCAGCAGATGAGGACTGCTACAGTTTGATCTCTGTCATATGATGGTATTTTATCACGTGGTTGTTAATAAAAGCCAAGGGCACATTTAGCAATCTGAAACGACTGTTTTTATTTTATTGTGGTGACTCATGCCTCTCATTACCTCCGCCAAGGCCAAAGGTTTTTGGCCACGAGGTTATGTTTTCACCGGCGTTGCTTTGTCTGTCTGTCTGTCTGTCTGTTAGCAGGATTACTCCAAAAGTTCGTGATGGATTTGAGTGACATTTTTTTGGAGGGGTGGAGTGTAGCACAATGAACAATCCATTCCAATCAGCCTGAGCATTAAGACCACTGGGTATAACACATGCGCAGTGTGACTGATGACGCGTTGATGACACATGACCCCGCCTTCTTCCTTCTTCGAGCAGAGAGATACGTGTGCGGGAGCTGCTGGCCGTCCGCGGTGAGAAAGAAAAAAGCGGTAGATGACGGGATGAGAGACAACGTAGTGTAACGTTATACAGAGAGAGGCATTCGCCGATACGTTACACGGAAACACACCGTGTTAATAAGCTGACCACCTTATGGTACCGCCAGCTGTGAGCTGTGATCTGTTTTTAAAGTCAGGCACCTTGGCGGAGGTCTGCGCTCTCCGAGTGCCATTCTAGTTTGATGTATGAATGTGGCGATTTAATTTAACGCGATTAGGTCAGGGTTATATTATTAAAAAGTACCTGAGTGTTAGGGGAGAGGTTTTTTTACAAAAAAAACTCCCACCGGTCGGGAGGAGTTAATCGGTCCTCGGTCCCCCCCGTACACCGCACGGCAAACGACACCGAAGCTGATATTCGGTTCAACTCTAAAATGAGTTGTGCGGCTCAAAATTCGGGCCTGAAACGGGCTAAAATGGTACAGTGTATAGCTAGCTGAAGTGACGTCAAAGATAACATCTGATAAATTGATGAATTAAAGTGATGTCATTGATGTGGAAGTGAGTTTATCAGACCTGTTTAGCTGATTAGCCATTACATAACTCAGCCAAATCTGTGACCAAACTGTCGGTGGTTGAGTTGCATTGTGGGTAATGTTTTGTAAATGAACTTTGAACTGTCCATCGTGAGTCCAACTACATTATAGGACTGTAATGGAGTACTCTTTGAATGGGCAGAATTGAAGAATTGAAACAAAACTGCAGTAAATCAAAGAGTCTCATTTCTTTTTTGTTAATGGCCTGACAGTCCTATCAACACTCTGCTTCCACACACAGTCAAGTTACTGTTAACCTACTTATGTTACACAGCTTTTCCAAGCAGACTAACCTGTATTGCTGAGAGGACTGGGTGTGGACATTATGGCAATATTCATATTTCAGTTGCTGTAGCCAATAAAGTTTTATGTACAGTACAATCTTTGCTCTATGTTGTAAAGGGGGCCTATAAACACAGTCAAAGTCCAAACCATTCATCTTCCAGGAACAAATCAAAGGCTGATCTGATAAGCCCTCTATCTTATGCTCTTAAATGCCTTTCAGTTGAAATATTACAGTCCAGACGTTCACTGTCTCTGAGAGGTGAAATGGCGCAGCGAGGAATTCAGATGGACGAGGAAAAACTCTGCTGTTCGATCTGTTTGGATCTACTGAAGGATCCCGTGACTATTTCCTGTGGTCACAACTACTGTATGAGCTGTATTAGAAGCCACTGGGATGAAGAGGATCAGAAGGGAATCTACAGCTGTCCTCAGTGCAGACTGCTCCTTGTACCGAGGCCTGTGCTGTTGAAAAACACCATGTTGGCAGATTTAGTGGAGGAACTGAAGAAGACAGGACTCCAAGCTGCTCCTGATGATCACTGCTATGCCGGACCTGGAGATGTGGCCTGTGATTCCTGCACTGGGAGGAAGCTGAAAGCTCTCAAGTCCTGTCTGCAGTGTCTGGTCTCTTACTGTGAGCAGCACCTCCAGCCTCACTATGAATCCCCCGCCTTTGAAAAACACAAGCTGGTCGACCCCTCCAAGAAGCTTCAGGAGAACATCTGCACTCGTCACAATGAGGTGATGAAGATTTTCTGCCGCACTGATCAGCAGTGTATCTGTTATCGCTGCTCCGTGGATGAACATAAAGGCCACGATACAGTCTCAGCTGCAGCAGAAATGACTGAGAGGCAGAAAGAGCTCGGGGCGAGTCGGCAAAAGATCCAGCAGAGAATCCAGAACAGAGAGAAAGATGTGAAGATGCTCCAGCAGGAGGTGGATGCTATCAATCACTCTGCTGATAAAGCAGTGGAGGACAGCGAGAAGATCTTCACAGATCTGATCCGTCTCATTGAGAAAAGAATCTCAGATGTGAAGCAGCAGGTCAGATCTCAGCAGAAATCTAAATTGAGTCGAGTCAAAGAGCTTCAGGAGAAGCTGCAGCAGGAGATCACTGATCTGAGGAAGAGAGACACTGAACTGGAGCAGCTGTCACACACAAAGGACCACACCCAGTTTCTACAGAACTATCCCTCGCCGTCAAATCTTGCTGTCACTAAAAAGTCATCCAGCATCAATATCCGTCCTGTGCGACACTTTGAGGATGTGACAGCAGCTGTGTCAGAGGCCAGAGATAAACTCGAGAAAATTCTTACTGAGCCCAAGACCATGGCTGATTTCTCACAGTATTCATGTCAAATCACACTGGATCCAGATACAGCAGACACACTGCTGTTATTATCTGAAGGGAACAGAAAAGCAACAGCGGGAACATCATTATTTAAAGAGGTGAGTATGTTATTTCAGTTAGCACTTGGTGGCCCAGGTTCATTCAGCAACATTGATAGTCTTCAGGTCCTGAGCAGAGAGAGTTTGACTGGACGTCATTACTGGGAGGTGGAGTGGAGTGGGCCTGTAGTTTCAGTAGCAGTCACATACGCACATATGAGAAGAGCAGTCTATGAAAGTGTATTTGGAAACAATGACAAGTCTTGGGCATTAGATTGTTCACGTTATCGTTATGAATTCAGACACAACAACATCAGAACTCCCATCCCAGGTCCTTGGTCCTCCAGAGTAGGAGTGTACCTGGATCACAGTGCAGGTATTCTGTGTTTCTACAGCGTCTCTGAAACCATGACTCTCCTCCACAGAGTCCAGACCACATTCACTCAGCCACTCTATGCTGGACTTTGGGTAGGTTATAGATGCACAGCTGAGCTCAAGTAGACAGAAATGATTAGGTGGATGGGGGAGATTCTGTTTATTTAAATAGATCTTTTCTTCATCTTTGCTGCTAGCCTCTCTTTGCTGTGATGTTTCTGCACTTCCCACTGATGACCTGATAATCATGACTCTGCTGTCTTCTACCTTCGATTTTCTGTTGATATTGTTTAAATGTTGGAACGTTTTGGTTGAATTAATAAGCATTTTCATTTTAGTTTTTGCCGTTAATATTAAAATGGTGACGATATACTGTATATTGAAAGAATCTTCTGTTAAAAGTATGAATCTAATTTGTTTCAAAATATTAACATAAATATAAAATAACAATACATTGAAAAAATGAAAACAGAAACGAAGTATAGTCTGACTGCAACATCCACATTATCTGGAACAATTCATTGATTAATCCATTACTGGATTGACAGGAAATGAATTTGCATCTATTTGGATAATCAATTAATTATTTATTGTATTGCATTGTTCAGTGTTTTTATTTTTACATTTTATAGACCAAACAATTAATCAATTAATTGAGAAAATAATCATCAGATTAATCAAATAATTGTAAATTGTAACCCTGATTCACATATTCACCAGAGTGTATAAAGTGTTATTGTGTTATTATGTTAAAGTGTTATTATGTCATTATCATTACTTTGATACTTGTTGGTTTTTCCCCCACAGTGATGACATGTTGGTTTAACAGACTGATTTTTGTTGAAGTGAATATGCAGATAGAAAGATAGAACCAGTCCTATACCAGGATTTACTGATTGTATGTGAACAAAATCCATCAATAAAGTTGATTTTCAAGTATTTCTTGTGAGTTCATTTAAGAACCTCTACTAGAGGTGCTGGAGAGAAGAGAAAAAGGGGTTTATTAATAAGCAGTTTTTCTCACTCAGGCCTGAAAAACAGGGACTGTAGTATTCTGTATACCTGCGCTGTTGTACTGTAAAAATAAAGAGCTGAAAAGTTAAAACTAAGAAATACAGATCAATGAGCAAAACAGCAGCAGCTCCTCCTGCAGTGACACTAACTAAGTCTGAATGAATAAAAACTACATAACCACAGTCTACCTGTACATTACACAACACTAACAACAATCCACTGGAGACTATTGTGAAGGCCACTCTCCCTAAAAATACAGACATAATAATGATAATAATGAATAATGATAAAAAAGGTTCATGGATATTTCACAACTGTTTAAGTCAGTTAAAATGGACAGATATAGAAAAACTGAGAACATCAAATAGTAGCTCTATTTTTCCTCAGTTTTTCTTTGTCATTTTTTGCACAACAAACACCAGTTGATATACAGGACCATCACACTCTAATGTGCATCATGGTCCTGGGTGGATACTAGAGTGAAACCAAATGTTTGGGTCATTCAGGCATTTATAAAATTCAATTTAGAAAATGTGATAATTCTTCTTAACTAACTCAGGAGGTTAGTTACGTTCATTTATTTTTCACAAGCAACTTATTTTCCTGGAATGTATGAAAGCCTGATAACCCCTCCTTCCTCTCACTGTTATCAAGTTCAGCCAGTCCCAGTCAGTCCACATGTTTCCTGCAAATGGATGTAACCATCATACTGGGAAGTGCAAGTGCGCTCACACCCCATTCAATGCAGATCAGTGAGTGAACATGAAAAAGGGAACTCAGTTTTGGTTTGGATCAGTTCCCAGCGTCTTTCTTGTATGAGAAAGTGAAACTATTTGTCATTCACTGTCTCTGAGAGGTGAAATGGCGCAGCGAGGAATTGAGATGGACGAGGAAAAACTCTGCTGTTCGATCTGTTTGGATCTACTGAAGGATCCGGTGACTATTTCCTGTGGTCACAACTACTGTATGAGCTGTATTAGAAGCCACTGGGATGTAGAGGATCAGAAGGGAATCTACAGCTGTCCTCAGTGCAGACTGCTCCTTGTACCGAGGCCTGTGCTGTTGAAAAACACCATGTTGGCAGATTTAGTGGAGGAAATGAAGAAGACAGGACTCCAAGCTGCTCCAGCTGATCACTGCTATGCCGGACCTGGAGATGTGGCCTGTGATTCCTGCACTGGGAGAAAGCTGAAAGCTTTCAAGTCCTGTCTGCAGTGTCTGGTCTCTTTCTGTGAGCAGCACCTCCAGCCTCACTATGAATCCCCCGCCTTTGAAAAACACAAGCTGGTCGACCCCTCCAAGAAGCTTCAGGAGAACATCTGCACTCGTCACAATGAGGTGATGAAGATTTTCTGCCGCACTGATCAGCAGTGTATCTGTTATCTCTGCTCCATGGATGAACATAAAGGCCACGACACAGTCTTAGCCTCAACAGAAAGAACTGAGAGGCAGGAAGAGCTCGGGGCGAGTCGGCAAAAGATCCAGCAGAGAATCCAGAACAGAGAGAAAGATGTGAAGATGCTCCAGCAGGAGATGGATGCTATAAATCACTCTGCTGATAAAGCAGTGAAGGACAGCGAGAAGATCTTCACAGATCTGATCCGTCTCATTGAGAAAAGAAGCTCCGATGTGAAGCAGCAGGTCAGATCTCTGCAGAAATCTAAAGTGAGTCGAGTCAAAGAGCTTCAGGAGAAGCTGCAGCAGGAGATCACTGATCTGAGGAAGAGAGACACTGAACTGGAGCAGCTGTCACACACAGAGGACCACACCCAGTTTCTACAGAACTACCCCTCGCTGTCAAATCTCGCTGTCTTTAAAAAGTCATCCAGCATCAATATCCGTCCTGTGCGACACTTTGAGGATGTGACAGCAGCTGTGTCAGAGGTCAGAGATAAACTCGAGAACATTCTTACTGAGGCGTGGACCAAGATCTCACTGACAGGGACTGAAGTGAATATTTTACTGCCACAGGCAGAGCCCAAGACCAGGGCTGATTTCTTACAGTATTCATGTCAAATCACACTGGATCCAAACAGAGCAAACAGACAGATGTTATTATCTGAAGGGAACAGAAAAGCAACAATGACGAGAGCATCAACACGCACAGAGCTAATGATGTTACAATTTGGTCTCCCAGGTTCACACAGCAACATTGACAGTTTTCAGGTCCTGAGCAGACAGAGTTTGACTGGACGTCATTACTGGGAGGTGGAGTGGAGTGGGGGTGCAGTTTCAGTAGCAGTCACATACGCACATATGAGAAGAGCAGTCTATGAAAGTGGATATGGGAACAATGACAAGTCTTGGGCATTAGATTGTTTGATAAATGGTTATGAATTAAGACACAACAACATCAGAACTCCCATCCCAGGTCCTCGGTCCTCCAGAGTAGGAGTGTACCTGGATTACTGTGCAGGTATTCTGTGTTTCTACAGCGTCTCTGAAACCATGACTCTCCTCCACAGAGTCCAGACCACATTCACTAGGCCACTCTATGCTGGACTTTGGGTTTTCAATGGATCCACAGCTGAGATCAAGTAGACTGGAATGAATGGGTGGATGGGGGAGATTCTGTTTTTCATTTAAATAGATCTTTTCTTCATCTTTGCTGCTCACCTCTCTTTGCTGTGATGTTTCTGCACTTCCCACTGTTGAACTGATGATTGTAACTCTGTTGATATCGTTTAGATGTTGGAAGGTTTTGGTTGATAATGTTAATATACTGTATATTCAAAGAATCTTCTGTTAAAAGTATGAATCTAATTTGTTTCAAAATATCAATGAAACTTGTGTTGTGAACTTTACATTGAAACAATGAAAACATAAATGAAGTAGAGTCTGACTGCAACATCCACATTAGCTGGAACAATTCATTGATTAATCCATTACTGGATTGACAGAAAATTAATTGACGTCTATTTGGATAATCTATTAGTTATTTATTGTATTGCATTGTTCAGTGTTTTCTAACATTTTATAGACCAAACAATTAATACATTAATTAATCAAATCATAAATTGTAACCCTGATTCACATATTTACCAGAGTGTATAAAGTGTTATTGTGTTATAATGTTAAAGTGTTATCATGTAATTATCATTACTTTGATACTTGTTGGTTTTTCCCCCACAGTGATGACATGTTGGTTTAACAGACTGATTTTTGTTGAAGTGAATATGCAGATAGAAAGATAGAACCAGTCCTATACCAGGATTTACTGATTGTATGTGAACAAAATCCATCAATAAAGTTGATTTTCAAGTATTTCTTGTGAGTTCATTTAAGAACCTCTACTAGAGGTGCTGGAGAGAAGAGAAAAAGGGGTTTATTAATAAGCAGATTTTCTCACTCAGGCCTGAAAAACAGGGACTGTAGTATTCTGTATACCTGCGCTGTTGTACTGTAAAAATAAAGAGCTGAAAAGTCAAAACTAAGAAATACAGATCAATGAGCAAAACAGCAGCAGCTCCTCCTGCAGTGACACTAACTAAGTCTGAATGAATAAAAACTACATAACCACAGTCTACCTGTACATTACACAACACTAACAACAATCCACTGGAGACTATTGTGAAGGCCACTCTCCCAAAAAATACAGACATAATAATGATAATAATGAATAATGATAAAAAAGGTTCATGGATATTTCACAACTGTTTAAGTCAGTTAAAATGGACAGAGATAGAAAAACTGAGAACATCAAATAGTAGCTCTATTTTTCCTCAGTTTTTCTTTGTCATTTTGCACAACAAACACCAGTTGATATACAGGACCATCACACTCTAATGTGCATCATGGTCCTGGGTGGATACTAGAGTGAAACCAAGTGTTTGGGTCATTCAGGCATTTATAAAATTAAATTTAGAAAATGTGATAATTCTTCTTAACTAACTCAGGAGGTTAGTTACGTTCATTTATTTTTCATAAACGATTGAAATTTCTGTCTATTTAATGAGGCAGCATCCACAATAACATGTAGTACACAATGTGTTTTGACTATTACTACCTATTTACTTATTTTGATATTTAGAGAGGGTGGATTCAGTACATGGATACACTTTACTGTGCACAAACAGGAAACTAAACAGCTGAGAACAAAGAGAATAAATCAACACAATACCAAAGAGAGCCACACAAAAACACAGAAAAATACTAAACAAGTCAAAATGTCTGTTGTAAAAGAGTCCTATAACTGTCACCAAGGGAAGACTAAGCCAGGGGGGACACCTGGTGGTGAAAACATGAAATGAAAAACAACCAGGAGTAGAGACAGAGATATGAAAATAACCTTTTCATTTGCTCCTTCCCTGACTGACTCCTTTACTGTCTCTCTACTCTCTGCTGATAATGCACTCAGAATCAACGTGGTTATGATCATACATCAAGATGCACTCTGCTATAACTTGTTTGTGAAAACGTTTTCTTGTCCCTGATGTGGTAATAAACCCTGAAGAGTTCAAAGCCAGGTCACTAACAGCACTGACATCGTCTGTGATCTTCTACATGAGCAGGTCAAGATTAAAGGTCGTCATTAATGAAATGGGTTTAATGAACAGATGTGTTTAATAATGTCACATAGCTGCTACAAACAAACCAAAGTCAACTAAATGATGAGAGGACTAGGTCAACAAATCAACCTAAAGCTGACTTATTATCTCAGCAGGGTTATCTTAGGTTGTGTGTTGAGAGCAGGATGTATTTTTAGGTGGAATTCATCCAGTCTGATGTCTCAAACTCTTCACATCATGTTCTAAAGAGTGGCTACAAGAACACACTGACTTGCTTGTAAATGACTTATCTTCCTGGAATCTATCAAAGCCTCATGACCCTTCCTTCTTCTTACTGCTCTCAAGTTCAGTCAGTCCACATGTTTGCCTCCTCCGCCCCTCACAGATCTGCAAGTGTACAGATGGGTGTAACCATCATGCTGTGAAGTGCAAGTGCGCTCACACCTCATTCAATGCAGATCAGTGAGTGAACATGAAAAAGGAAACTCAGTTTTGGTTCGGATCAGTGCCCAACGTCTTTCTTGTATGAGGAAGTGAAACTATTTGTCGTTCACTGTCTCTGAGAGGTGAAATGGCGCAGCGAGGAATTCAGATGGACGAGGAAAAACTCAGCTGTTCGATCTGTTTGGATCTACTGAAGGATCCAGTGACTATTTCCTGTGGTCATAACTACTGTATGAGCTGTATTAGAAGCCACTGGGATGTAGAGGATCAGAAGGGAATCTACAGCTGTCCTCAGTGCAGACTGCTCCTTGGACCGAGGCCTGTGCTGTTGAAAAACACCATGTTGGCAGATTTAGTGGAGGAACTGAAGAAGACAGGACTCCAAGCTGCTCCAGCTGATCACTGCTACGCTGGACTTGGAGATGTGGCCTGTGATTTCTGTACTGGGAGGAAGCTGAAAGCTCTCAAGTCCTGTCTGCAGTGTCTGGTCTCTTACTGTGAGCAGCACCTCCAGCCTCACTATGAATCCCCCGCCTTTGAAAAACACAAGCTGGTCGACCCCTCCAAGAAGCTTCAGAAGAACATCTGCACTCGTCACAATGAGGTCATGAAGATTTTCTGCCGCACTGATCAGCAGTGTATCTGTTATCTCTGCTCCATGGATGAACATAAAGGCCACGACACAGTCTTAGCCTCAACAGAAAGAACTGAGAGGCAGGAAGAGCTCGAGGCGAGTCGACAAAAGATCCAGCAGAGAATCCAGAATGGAGAGAAAGATGTGAAGATGCTCCAGCAGGAGGCGGATGCTATAAATCACTCTGCTGATAAAGCAGTGAAGAACAGCGAGAAGATCTTCACAGATCTGATCCGTCTCAGTGAGAAAAGAATCTCAGATGTGAAGCAGCAGGTCAGATCTCAGCAGAAATCTAAAGTGAGTCGAGTCAAAGAGCTTCAGGAGAAGCTGCAGCAGGAGATCACTGATCTGAGGAAGAGAGACACTGAACTGGAGCAGCTGTCACACACAGAGGACCACACCCAGTTTCTACAGAACTACCCCTCGCTGTCAAATCTCGCTGTCTCTAAAAAGTCATCCAGCATCAATATCCGTCCTGTGCGACACTTTGAGGATGTGACAGCAGCTGTGTCAGAGGCCAGAGATAAACTCGAGAATATTCTTACTGAGGCGTGGACCAAGATCTCACTGACAGGGACTGAAGTGGATATTTTACTGCCACAGGCAGAGCCCAAGACCAGGGCTGGTTTCTTACAGTATTCATGCCAAATCACACTGGATCCAGACACAGCAAACACACAGCTGTTATTATCTGAAGGAAACAGAAAAGCAAGACTGACGAGACCCTCACTATTCCCAGGGATAAGGATGTTACAACAGGGTCACCCAGGTTCATTCAGAAACATTGACAGTCAACAGGTCCTGAGCAGAGAGAGTTTGACTGGACGTCATTACTGGGAGGTGGAGTGGAGTGGGGTAGTTTCAGTATTAGTCACATATGTGCACATGAGAAGAGCAGTCTATGAAAGTGGATTTGGGAACAATGACGAGCCTTGGGCAGTACATTGTTCATATGAAGGTTATGAATTCAGACACAACAACATCAGAACTCCCATCTCAAGTCCTCTGTCCTCCAGAGTAGGAGTGTACCTGGATCACAGTGCAGGTATTCTGTGTTTCTACAGCGTCTCTGAAACCATGACTCTCCTCCACAGAGTCCAGACCACATTCACTCAGCCACTCTATGCTGGACTTTTTGTAGGTTTGGGATCCACAGCTGAGCTCAAGTAGACAGAAATGATTGGGTGGATGGGGGAGATTCTGTTTTTCATTTAAATAGATCTTTTCTCCATTTTTGCTGCTCGCCTCTCTTTGCTGTGATGTTTCTGCACTTCCCACTGATGACCTGATGATCATGACTCTGCTGTCTTCTACCTTTGATTCTCTGTTGATATTGTTTAAATGTTGGAACGTTTTGGTTGAATTAATAAGCATTTTTATTTTAGTTTTTGCCGTTAATGTTAAAATGGTGACGATATACTGTATATTGAAAGAATCTTCTGTTAAAAGTATGAATCTAATTTGTTTCAAAATATTAAAATAAATATAAAATATCAATACATTGAAACAATAAAAACACAAATGAAGTAGAGTGTGACTGCAACATCCACATTAGCTGGAACAATTCATTGATTTATCCATTACTGGATTGACAGGAAATTAATTGGCATCTATTTGGATAATCAATTAATTACTTATTTAGACCAAACAATTAATCAATTAATTGAGAAAATAATCATCAGATTAATCAAATAATTGTAAATTGTAACCCTGATTCACATATTTACCAGAGTGTATAAAGTGTTATTGTGTTATTATGTTAAAGTGTTGTTATGTCATTATCATTACGTTGATACTTGTTGGTTTTCCCCCCACAGTGATGACATGTTGGTTTAACAGACTGATTTTTGTTGAAGTGAATATGTAGATAGAAAGATAGAACCAGTCCTATACCAGGATTTACTGATTGTATGTGAACAAAATCCATCAATAAAGTTGATTTTCAAGTATTTCTTGTGAGTTCATTTAAGAACCTCTACTAGAGGTGCTGGAGAGAAGAGAAAAAGGGGTTTATTAATAAGCAGTTTTTCTCACTCAGGCCTGAAAAACAGGGACTGTAGTATTCTGTATACCTGCGCTGTTGTACTGTAAAAATAAAGAGCTGAAAAGTTAAAACTAAGAAATACAGATCAATGAGCAAAACAGCAGCAGCTCCTCCTGCAGTGACACTAACTAAGTCTGAATGAATAAAAACTACATAACCACAGTCTACCTGTACATTACACAACACTAACAACAACCCACTGGAGACTATTGTGAAGGCCACTCTCCCTAAAAATACAGACATAATAATGATAATAATGAATAATGATAAAAAAGGTTCATGGATATTTCACAACTGTTTAAGTCAGTTAAAATGGACAGAGATAGAAAAACAGAGAACATCAAATAGTAGCTCTATCTTTTTTTTTAAGGGCTGCAATTCCTTGTTGCTGGTGGTTCTTGGGAACTTGGAAGAGGGGAGTCTCATTTTCACCCAGCGATACAAATATGACGCTCTTGTTGATGGCGTTCGAGAACTCTGTATTGTCTGAACCACGGACTGTGCTATGCCTAACAGACTGGCTTGAACCCTCCTGTGGAAAGGGATGGAACAGGGTCCCCTGCGCCTGACTCACGAACCAGGAGGTTCTGGAAACACATCCTGTCCTCTGGCTGCAGCATGGACTGTGACAGCCACAGGTGGCGCCCAACACCCCATAGCCCTGCCATGGCCTTGCCAGTTGCCTCTACCTGCTCTCTCGTTAGTTTAGGGAGAAGTAAGGAGACCTGTTACAACTCCGTTATCAGGTCTGCACCACACCCCTCCTTCAGCTGTTGTGTTGAAGTGCCAATATGGCGCTGTGTTAGCAAGCTGGGTCTGGACCGTCATCGCACCATGCAGCTTAATCAGAAGGGCATCCATCACTCTGCAGTTCTTGCTCGGGACACTATTGACTTAAATGGAGACACCAAGGCTGCCAAAACCTGGTCCATTAGAGGTAACGGCCCACAGCCTAGCCTCTCCTGATCGTCAACTGACGCCAAGCGTTTACAGAGCCCAGACCAGCGACCAACACCTGACGGTGTCTGAAACTGCTTCCGGACCACCTCCTCAAAGCCCGAAAGAAAAGGCAAAGAGAAACACGTGGGCCGACCCCGAGCCTCATCATCAAAGCAGGAGGAGGCGGGCCCCTGATCAGACGGCAGTCCAATATTTAACAATATTTAAAGCCATAGCCACCCTACTAATAATCTCCTGAAGGAGAGGTGACTGCTGCTCACGGTCCTCCACGACTGTCTGTCCCAGATGGAACACCTCGTTGTCCTCTGAGGCCTCCAGGTTGAGAACGTCAAGGGCAGGGGGCCCAGGAGTAAGAGGCCTAGTACAAATCGATAACCCCGCTTGAGCTTATTGTACTAATGGAGGGTGGGGGAACTCCCTTGGATGCCACACCTTGCCGACCAAAATTTCTGACATGTCAGAAACTCAACCGACTGTCCAACGGCCGGGTCGGGAGGAGTTAATCGGTCCTCGGTCCCCCCCGTACACCGCACGGCAAACGACACCTGACAAAGCTGAAATTCGGTCCAACTCTAAAATGAGTTGTGCGGCTCAAAATTGGGGCCAGAAACGGGCTAAAATGATACAGTGTATAGCCAGCTTAAGTAACGTCAAAGATAACATTTGATAAATTGATGAATTAAAGTGATGTCATCGATGTGGAAGTGAGTTTATCAGACCTGTTTAGCTGATTAGCCATTACTAGCATAACTCAGCCAAATCTGCGACCAAACTGTCGGTGGTTGAGTTGCATTGTGGGTAGTGTTTTGGAAAGGAACTTTGAACTGTCCATCGTGAGTCCAACTACATTATAGGACTGTAATGGAGTACTCTTTGAATGGGCAGAATTTAAGAATTGAAACAAAACTGCAGTAAATCAAAGAGTCTCATTTCTTTTTGTTAATGGCCTGACAGTCCTATCAACACTCTGCTTCCACACACAGTCAAGTTACTGTTAACCTACTTATGTTACACAGCTTTTCCAAGCAGACTAACCTGTATTGCTGAGAGGACTGGGTGTGGACATTGTGGCAATATTCATATTTCAGTTGTATGCTGTGGCCAATAAAGTTTTATGTACAGCATAATCTTTCCTCTGTGTTGTAAAGGGGGCCTATAAACACAGTCAAAGACCAAACCATTCATCTTCCAGGAACAAGTCAAAGGCTGATCTGATAAGCCCTCTATCTTATGCTCTTAAATGCCTTTCAGTTGAAATATTACAGTCCAGACGTTCACTGGCTCTGAGAGGTGAAATGGCGCAGCGAGGAATTCAGATGGTCGAGGAAAAACTCTGCTGTTCGATCTGTTTGGATCTACTGAAGGATCCCGTGACTATTCACTGTGGTCACAACTACTGTATGAGCTGTATTAGAAGCCATTGGGATGAAGAGGATCAGAAGGGAATCTACAGCTGTCCTCAGTGCAGACAGACCTTTGGACCGAGGCCTGTCCTGGTGAAAAACACCATGTTGGCAGATTTAGTGGAGGACCTGAAGAAGACAGGACTCCAAGCTGCTCCAGCTGATCACTGCTATGCCGGACCTGGAGATGTGGCCTGTGATTTCTGCACTGGGAGAAAGCTGAAAGCTCTCAAGTCCTGTCTGCAGTGTCTGGTCTCTTACTGTGAGCAGCACCTCCAGCCTCACTATGAAGTTGTTCCATTAAAGAAACACAAGCTGGTCGACCCCTCCAAGAAGCTTCAGGAGAACATCTGCACTCGTCACAATGAGGTGATGAAGATTTTCTGCCGTACTGATCAGCAGTGTATCTGTTATCTCTGCTCCATGGATGAACATAAAGGCCACGACACAGTTTCAGCTGCAGCAGAAATGACTGAGAGGCAGAAAGAGCTCGGGGCGAGTCGGCAAAAGATCCAGCAGAGAATCCAGAACAGAGAGAAAGATGTGAAGGTGCTCCAGCAGGAGGTGGAGGCGATCAATCACTCTGCTGATAAAGCAGTGAAGAACAGCGAGAAGATCTTCACAGATCTGATCCGTCTCATTGAGAAAAGAATCTCAGATGTGAAGCAGCAGGTCAGATCTCAGCAGAAATCTAAAGTGAGTCGAGTCAAAGAGCTTCAGGAGAAGCTGCAGCAGGAGATCACTGATCTGAGGAGGAGAGACACTGACCTGGAGCAGCTGTCACACACAGAGGACCACACCCAGTTTCTACAGAACTACCCCTCGCTGTCAAATCTCGCTGTCTCTAAAAAGTCATCCAGCATCATTATCCGTCCTGTGCGACACTTTGAGGATATGACTGCAGCTGTGTCAGAGGCCAGAGATAAACTTGGGAACATTCTTACTGAGGCGTGGACCAAGATCTCACTGACAGGGACTGAAGTGGATATTTCACTGCGACAGGCAGAGCCCAAGACCAGGGCTGATTTCTTACAGTATTCATGTCAAATCACTCTGGATCCAAACAGAGCAAACCCAGAGCTGTTGTTATCTGAAGGGAACAGAAAAGCAACTATGAGGACACCATCAACATTCATGGAGCAAACACTGGAAATAATCTTAAGCTTTGGTACAGGTTCACTCTTCAACATTGACCATCTTCAGGTCCTGAGCAGAGAGAGTTTGACTGGACGTCATTACTGGGAGGTGGAGTGGAGTGGGGTTGCAGTTTCAGTAGCAGTCACATATGCGCACATGAGAAGAGCAGTCCATGAAAGTGCATTTGGGAACAATGACAAGTCTTGGGCA
Source organism: Sebastes fasciatus (assembly GCF_043250625.1). Classification (NCBI taxonomy): domain Eukaryota; kingdom Metazoa; phylum Chordata; class Actinopteri; order Perciformes; family Sebastidae; genus Sebastes; species Sebastes fasciatus. Next base: position 8,311,987 of record NC_133813.1, read on the forward strand.
GTATATTATTTTAATAATCGTTATGAATTCAAACACAACAACATCAGAACTCTCATCCGAAGACCTCGGTCCTCCAGAGTAGGAGTGTACCTGGATCACAGTGCAGGTATTCTGTGTTTCTACAGCGTCTCTGAAACCATGACTCTCCTCCACAGAGTCCAGACCACATTCACTCAGCCACTCTATGCTGGGCTTTTTGTAGGTTATGATTCCACAGCTGAGCTCAAGTAGACTGGAGTTATTGGGTGGATGGGGGAGATTCTGTTTATTTAAATAGATCTTTTACTTCATCTTTGTTGCTCGCCTCTCTTTGCTGTGATGTTTCTGCACTTCCCACTGATGACCTGATAATCATGACTCTGCTGTCTTCTACCTTTGATTCTCTGTTGATATTGTTTAGATGTTGGAACGTTTTGGTTGATAATGTTAATATACTGTATACTCAAAGAGTTTTCTTTCGAAAGTATGAATCTATATCGTTTTAAAATATTAATGAAATTAAAACTTGTGTTGTGAACTCTACATTGAAACAATGAAAACATAAATGATGTAGAGTCTGACTGCAACATCCACATTAGCTGGAACAATTCATTGATTAATCCATTACTGGATTGACAGAAAATGAATTGACATCTATTTGGATAATCAATTAATTATTTATTGTATTGCATTGTTCAGTGTTTTCTGACATTTTATAGACCAAACAATTAATAAATGAATTGAGAAAATAATCATCAGATTAATCAAATAATCATAAATTGCAACCCTGATTCACATATTTACCAGAGTGTATAACAGTGTATACAGTCTGTGACTCCACTGCCTCCAGTTCCTCCTCTATGCACAGACTTTGTTGAAATGCAAATGAAAAAAAAAAAAAGCTCACCGAAGAGACGACCGCCGTTACCGGGGTTTGACATCATGCAGCGACTGTGTGACTGACAATGTTGTTTAACTCAGGATTTTTTTTTTTAAAAACAAAAGCTTTATTTTTAGTCAGTTTGTCCCTGCTCACCACTACTGTGGCTGGATGTGGAGCCCTAACGTTATTTAATATGGTACCTTTTTTTTGACATTCACAGTTTTAGCCCGATATCTGCAAGTGTTTTATTCAAATTTAAAAATATATATTCCGGTAAATTTGTCCGTTATCTCCATGAAATCAGACATCCGTTCGTTTTACTTCCATCCGTTGAGATGCTTATCCAAAGATTTTCCTTCGCATTAAAACAATGGGCTAAAGCTAAACATGTCAAGGTATCCTCTTTTAATGTTTTATTATAAATAATGGTGGGATGTTACTATGCCAGGCTATGCAAGGTGGTCGGATGTTATAAAGTGTCTTAATTTAAAAATAACTTGTAAATAGTGTTGCTTCCTCCTCTGCTGCATCAAATGTCCCAAGTGTCCTTACAGATGGATGTTGTAGTCACTAATCTTTTAAATACCTATTTCAAACCTGAATCCTAATATTATTTGTTACCTTTTGTCCTCTTGATTTGACCTAAGGTGCTGTAAACCCACTCTGTAGGGAACCTGCAAGGAGCTCCAGTTTGTCTTCCTTCAACAACAGTGTTTGCAGAATGTAAATTCAAGTGCTCCTTATATTCTAATGGGGAAAGAAACACAGCAAGGGGGGTTTAGGTTTATCTTCGTTTGATTATCTCTTAGTAGTTTGTTCTTTTCTTTCCATTTCTTTTTTTTTTTTAATTTCTTGGAAATTAAATCATACGTTCCTTTAGTCATGAAAAATAATGTGTGTGTGTCGCAGGTTGTTTACAACGAACCCAAAGCAGATGTTTGTCTTTTTCCAGTCCTGTAATCAGATTTAGGATATCCTCTAAACAGTGCTAAGCCAAAACTGACACATTCCTGTTCTGACTGTATCCCCTTCATGCTAGTGTTACTGTATGCAGATGATGTCTTTTTATTACTGAATGAATGGAGGCAGCAGATGAGGACTGCTACAGTTTGATCTCTGTCATATGATGGTATTTTATCACGTGGTTGTTAATAAAAGCCAAGGGCACATTTAGCAATCTGAAACGACTGTTTTTATTTTATTGTGGTGACTCATGCCTCTCATTACCTCCGCCAAGGCCAAAGGTTTTTGGCCACGAGGTTATGTTTTCACCGGCGTTGCTTTGTCTGTCTGTCTGTCTGTCTGTTAGCAGGATTACTCCAAAAGTTCGCGATGGATTTGAGTGACATTTTTTGGAGGGGTGGAGTGTAGCACAATGAACAATCCATTCCAATCAGCCTGAGCATTAAGACCACTGGGTATAACACATGCGCAGTGTGACTGATGACGCATGACCCCGCCTTCTTCCTTCTTCGAGCAGATACGTGTCTGGATGTGTGTGCGGGAGCTGCTGGCCGTCCGCGGTGAGAAAGAAAAAAGCGGTAGATGACGGGATGAGAGACAACGTAGTGTAACGTTATACAGAGAGAGGCATTCGCCGATACGTTACACGGAAACACACCGTGTTAATAAACCGACCAGCTTATGGTACCGCCAGCTGTGAGCTGTGATCTGTTTTTAAAGTCGGGCACCTTGGCGGAGGTCTGCGCTCTCCGAGTGCCATTCTAGTTTGATGTATGAATGTGGCGATTTAATTTAACGCGATTAGGTCAGGGTAATATTATTAAAAAGTACCTGAGTGTTAGGGGAGAGGTTTTTTTACAAAAAAAACTCCCGCCGGTCGGGAGGAGTTAATCGTTCCTCGGTCCCCCCCGTACACCGCACGGCAAACGACACCGAAGCTGATATTCGGTTCAACTCTAAAATGAGTTGTGCGGCTCAATATTCTGGCCAGAAACGGGCTAAAATGGTACAGTGTATAGCTAGCTGAAGTGACGTCAAAGATAACATCTGATAAATTGATGAATTAAAGTGATGTCATTGATGTGGAAGTGAGTTTATCAGACCTATTTAGCTGATTAGCCACTACTAGCATAACTCAGCCAAATCTGTGACCAAACTGTCGGTGGTTGAGTTGCATTGTGGGTAACGTTTTGAAAAGGAACTTTGAACTGTCCATCGTGAGTCCAACTACATTATAGGACTGTAATGGAGTACTCTTTGAATGGGCAGAATTGAAGAATTGAAACAAAACTGCAGTAAATCCAAGAGTCTAATTTCTTTTTTGTTAATGGCCTGACAGTCCTATCAACACTCTGCTTCCACACACAGTCAAGTTACTGTTAACCTACTTATGTTACACAGCTTTTCCAAGCAGACTAACCTGTATTGCTGAGAGGACTGGGTTTGGACGTTATGGCAATATTCATATTTCAGTTGTATGCTGTGGCCAATAAAGTTTTATGTACAGTACAATCTTTGCTCTATGTTGTTAAGGGGGCCTATAAACACAGTCAAAGACCAAACCATTCATCTTCCAGGAACAAATCAAAGGCTCTGAAAAGCCCTCTATCTTATGCTCTTAAATGCCTTTCAGTTGAAATATTACAGTCCAGACGTTCGCTGACTCTGAGAGGTGAAATGGCGCAGCGAGGAATTCAGATGGACGAGGAAAAACTCTGCTGTTCAATCTGTTTGGATCTACTGAAGGATCTGGTGACTATTCCCTGTGGTCATAACTAGTGTATGAGCTGTATTAGAAGCCACTGGGATGAAGAGGATCAGAAGGGAATCTACAGCTGTCCTCAGTGCAGACAGACCTTTGAACCGAGGCCTGTGCTGGTGAAAAACACCATGTTGGCAGATTTAGTGGAGGACCTGAAGAAGACAGGACTACAAGCTGCTCCAGCTGATCACTGCTATGCCGGACCTGGAGATGTGGCCTGTGATTTCTGCACTGGGAGAAAGCTGAAAGCTCTCAAGTCCTGTCTGCAGTGTCTGGTCTCTTACTGTGAGCAGCACCTCCAGCCTCACTATGAAGTTGTTCCATTAAAGAAACACAAGCTGGTCGACCCCTCCAAGAAGCTTCAGGAGAACATCTGCACTTGTCACAATGAGGTGATGAAGATTTTCTGCCGTACTGATCAGCAGTGTATCTGTTATCTCTGGAGGAGCAGCAGGAGATCACTGATCTGAGGAGGAAAGACACTGAGCTGGAGCAGCTCTCATACACAGATGACCACACCCAGTTTCTACAGAACTACCCCTCGCTGTCAAATCTCGCTGTCTCTAAAAAGTCATCCAGCATCAATATCCGTCCTGTGCGACACTTTGAGGATGTGACAGCAGCTGTGTCAGAGGCCAGAGATAAACTCGAGAACATTCTTACTGAGGCGTGGACCAAGATCTCACTGACAGGGACTGAAGTGGATATTTTACTGCCAAAGGCAGAGCCCAAGACCAGGGCTGATTTCTTACAGTATTCATGTCAAATCACACTGGATCCAAACACAGCAAACCCAGAGCTGTTATTATCTGAAGGGAACAGAAAAGCAACAATGAGGAGAACATCAACAAGCACAGAGCTAAAGATGTTACAATTTGGTCGCCCAGGTTCACGCAGCAACATTGACAGTCTTCAAGTCCTGAGCAGAGACAGTTTGACTGGACGTCATTACTGGGAGGTGGAGTGGAGTGGGTATGCAGTTTCAGTAGCAGTCACATATGCGCACATGAGAAGAGCAGTCTATGAAAGTGCATTTGGGAACAATGACAAGTCTTGGGCAGTATATTGGTTGGTAAATGGTTATGAATTCAAACACAACAACATCAGAACTCTCATCCCAAGACCTCGGTCCTCCAGAGTAGGAGTGTACCTGGATCACAGTGCAGGTATTCTGTGTTTCTACAGCGTCTCTGAAACCATGACTCTCCTCCACAGAGTCCAGACCACATTCACTGAGTCACTCTATGTTGGACTTTGGGTTAATTACAGATCCACAGCTGAGCTCAAGTAGACAGAAATGATTAGGTGGATGGGGGAGATTCTGTTTATTTAAATAGATCTTTTCTTCATCTTTGTTGCTCGCCTCTCTTTGCTGTGCTGTTTCTGCACTTCCCACTGATGACCTGATAATCATGACTCTGCTGTCTTCTACCTTTGATTCTCTGTTGATATTGTTTAAATGTTGGAACGTTTTGGTTGAATTAATAAGCATTTTTATTTTAGTTTTTGCCGTTAATGTTAAAATGGTGACGATATACTGTATATTGAAAAAATCTTCTGTTAAATGTATGAATCTAATTTGTTTTAAACTATCAATGAAACTTGAGTTTTGAACTCTACATTGAAACAATGAAAACAGAAACGAAGTAGAGTCTGACTGCAACATCCACATTAGCTGGAACAATTCATTGATTAATCCATTACTGGATTGACAGGAAATGAATTGGCATCTATTTGGATAATCAATTAATTATTTATTGTATTGCATTGTTCAGTGTTTTTTTTTACATTTTATAGACCAAACAATTAATCAATTAATTGAGAAAATAATGATCAGATTAATCAAATAATCGTAAACTGCAAATGTGTAATTTTAATAAGTCCTTCAAACCATAAGACCACATAAGTCGTTTGTTCTGTTGTGAAGCTCAAAGTGGGTGGCTCCCGCCGTCGCCATCTTGGCAGTGACGACACACAGCCTCAAGGCCTTTACACACCGGGGGCGATTTTTTCGTGCGATTAATATGTCAATATGCAAATTTCGCCAATTCGCATGGCTGCCGGTATGAATAGTTTTGAAAATGTGAAATATTCGCCTGCCAATATTTAGCATTTTGGTGTCGTTTATTCATCACGCCCCCGGTGTGTAAAGGCCTTAACTCCCGGCTAATCCAAAGAGGTGGATCGACGGTGGAGTTGAGGTGGGCCCGAGTGACGGACCTGATGTAAGTATGTAACGTGATATTAAAATAACTCGACGTTGACTTTAGGTTTCACAACGGGACACGAACACTGGTCTCCTGTGCGAAAGTGTTTGTGTGACCAGTCCATCCTCCACTCCAACCCAGCCTACGTGGAGTTTGTTGCTGTATAAACTAAGTCACCTGATAACCCCTCCTTCCTCTCCCTGCTCTCAAGTTCAACCAGTCAGTCCACATGTCTCCTGCTCCCGCATCCCCCACAGTTTTGATTTGGATCAGTTCCCTTCGTCTTTTTTGTATGAGCAAGTGAAACTGTTTGTCATTCACTGTCTCTGAGAGGTGAAATGGCGCAGCAAGGAATTCAGATGGACGAGGAAAAACTCTGCTGTTCGATCTGTTTGGATCTACTGAAGGATCCGGTGACTATTTCCTGTGGTCACAACTACTGTATGAGCTGTATTAAAAGCCACTGGGATGAAGAGGCTCAGAAGGGAATCTACAGCTGTCCTCAGTGCAGACTGCTCCTTGTACCGAGGCCTGTGCTGTTGAAAAACACCATGTTGGCAGATTTAGTGGAGGAACTGAAGAAGACAGGACTCCAAGCTGCTCCAGCTGATCACTGCTATACCGGACCTGGAGATGTGGCCTGTGATTTCTGTACTGGGAGGAAGCTGAAAGCTCTCAAGTCCTGTCTGCAGTGTCTGGTCTCTTACTGTGAGCAGCACCTCCAGCCTCACTATGAATCCCCCGCCTTTGAAAAACACAAGCTGGTCGACGCCACCAAGAAGCTTCAGGAGAACATCTGCACTCGTCACAATGAGGTGATGAAGATTTTCTGCCGTACTGATCAGCAATGTATCTGTTATCTCTGCTCCATGGATGAACATAAAGACCACGACACAATCTCAGCTGCAGCAGAAATGACTGAGAGGCAGGAAGAGCTCGGGGCGAATCGGCAAAAGATCCAGCAGAGAATCCAGAAGAGAGAGAAAGATGTGAAGATGCTCCAGCAGGAGGTGGATGCTATCAATCACTCTGCTGATAAAGCAGTGAAGAAAAGCGAGAAGATCTTCACAGATCTGATCTGTCTCATTGAGAAAAGAATCTCAGATGTGAAGCAGCAGGTCAGATCTCAGCAGAAAACTGAAGTGAGTCGATTCAAAGAGCTTCAGGAGAAGCTGCAGCAGGAGATCACTGATCTGAGGAGGAGAGACACTGAACTGGAGCAGCTGTCACACACAGAGGACCACACCAAGTTTCTACAGAACTACCCCTCGCTGTCAAATCTCGCTGTCTCTAAAAATTCATCCAGCATCAATATCCGTCCTGTGCGACACTTTGAGGATGTGACAGCAGCTGTGTCAGAGGCCAGAGATAAACTCGAGAACATTCTTACTGAGGCGTGGACCAAGATCTCACTGACAGGGACTGAAGTGGATATTTTACTGCCACAGGCAGAGCCCAAGACCAGGGATGATTTCTTACAGTATTCATGTCAAATCACACTGGAACCAGACAGAGACACATTGCTGTTGTTATCTAAAGGAAACAGAAAAGCAAGACTGACGAGACCATCACCATTCACAAGGATAAAGATGTTACATCATGGTCTCCCAGGTTCAGGCAGCAACATTGACAGTCAACAGGTCCTGAGCAGAAACAGTTTGACTGGACGTCATTACTGGGAGGTGGAGTGGAGTGGGGTAGTTTCAGTGGCAGTCACATACGGGCATAAATACAGAGCAGTCTATGAAAGTGTATTTGGAAACGATGACAAGTCTTGGGCATTAGATTGTTTGATAAATGGTTATGAATTAAGACACAACAACATCAGAACTCCCATCTCAGGTCCTCAGTCCTCCAGAGTAGGAGTGTACCTGGATCACAGTGCAGGTATTCTGTGTTTCTACAGCGTCTCTGAAACCATGACTCTCCTCCACAGAGTCCAGACCACATTCACTGAGCCACTCTATGCTGGACTTTTTGTAGGTTTTGGATCCACAGCTGAGCTCAAGTAGACAGAAATGATTAGGTGGATGGGGGAGATTCTGTTTATTTAAATAGATCTTTTCTTCATCTTTGTTGCTCGCCTCTCTTTGCTGTGATGTTTCTGCACTTCCCACTGATGACCTGATAATCATGACTCTGCTGTCTTCTACCTTCGATTCTCTGTTGATATTGTTTAAATGTTGGAACGTTTTGGTTGAATTAATAAGCATTTTTATTTTAGTTTTTGCCGTTAATGTTAAAATGGTGACGATATACTGTATATTGAAAGAATCTTATGTTGAAAGTATGAATCTAATTTGTTTTAAACTATCAATGAAACTTGTGTTGTGAACTCTACATTGAAACAATAAAAACAGAAATGAAGTAGAGTCTGACTGCAACATCCACATTAGCTGGAACAATTCATTGATTAATCCATTACTGGATTGACAGAAAATGAATTGGCATCTATTTGGATAATCAGTTAATTATTTATTGTATTGCATTGTTCAGTGTTTTCTGTAATTTTATAGACCAAACAATTAATCAATTAATTGAGAAAATAATTATTAGATTAATCAAATAATTGTAAATTGTAACCCTGATTCACATATTTACCAGAGTGTATAAAGTGTTATTGTGTTATTATGTTAAAGTGTTATTATGTCATTATCATTACGTTGATACTTGTTGGTTTTTCCCCCACAGTGATGACATGTTGGTTTAACAGACTGATTTTTGTTGAAGTGAATATGCAGATAGAAAGATAGAACCAGTCCTATACCAGGATTTACTGATTGTATGTGAACAAAATCCATCAATAAAGTTGATTTTCAAGTATTTCTTGTGAGTTCATTTAAGAACCTCTACTAGAGGTGCTGGAGAGAAGAGAAAAAGGGGTTTATTAATAAGCAGATTTTCTCACTCAGGCCTGAAAAACAGGGACTGTAGTATTCTGTATACCTGCGCTGTTGTACTGTAAAAATAAAGAGCTGAAAAGTCAAAACTAAGAAATACAGATCAATGAGCAAAACAGCAGCAGCTCCTCCTGCAGTGACACTAACTAAGTCTGAATGAATAAAAACTACATAACCACAGTCTACCTGTACATTACACAACACTAACAACAATCCACTGGAGACTATTGTGAAGGCCACTCTCCCAAAAAATACAGACATAATAATGATAATAATGAATAATGATAAAAAAGGTTCATGGATATTTCACAACTGTTTAAGTCAGTTAAAATGGACAGAGATAGAAAAACTGAGAACATCAAATAGTAGCTCTATTTTTCCTCAGTTTTTCTTTGTCATTTTGCACAACAAACACCAGTTGATATACAGGACCATCACACTCTAATGTGCATCATGGTCCTGGGTGGATACTAGAGTGAAACCAAATGTTTGGGTCATTCAGGCATTTATAAAATTCAATTTATAAAATGTGATAATTCTTCTTAACTAACTCAGGAGGTTAGTTACGTTCATTTATTTTTCATAAACGATTGAAATTTCTGTCTATTTAATGAGGCAGCATCCACAATAACATGTAGTACACAATGTGTTTTCATTAACCTATTTACTTATTTTGATATTTAGAGAGGGTGGATTCAGTACATGGATACACTTTACTGTGCACAAACAGGAAACTAAACAGCTGAGAACAAAGAGAATAAATCAACACAATACCAAAGAGAGCCACACAAAAACACAGAAAAATACTAAACAAGTCAAAATGTCTGCTGTAAAAGAGGCCTATCACTGTCACCAAGGGAAGACTAAGCCAGGGGGGACACCTGGTGGTGAAAACATGAAATGAAAAACAACCAGGAGTGGAGACAGAGATATGAAAATAACCTTTTCATTTGCTCCTTCCCTGACTGACTCCTTTACTGTCTCTCTACTCTCTGCTGATAATGCACTCAGAATCAACGTGGTTATGATCATACATCAAGATGCACTCTGCTATAACTTGTTTGTGAAAACGTTTTCTTGTCCCTGATGTGGTAATAAACCCTGAAGAGTTTAAAGCCAGGTCACTAACAGCACCGACATTGTCTGTGTTCTTCTACATGAGCAGGTCAAGATTAAAGGTCGTCATTAATGAAATGGGTTTAATGAACAGATGTGTTTAATAATGTCACATAGCTGCTACAAACAAACCAAAGTGAACTAAATGGTGAGAGGACTAGGTCAACACATCAACCTAAACCTGACTTATTATCTCAGCAGGGTTATCTTAGGTTGTGTGTTGAGAGCAGGATGTATTTTTAGGTGGAATCCAGTCTTCAACTGTTCATATCATATTCTAAAGAGGGGCTACATGAACACACTGACTTGCTTTTAAACGACTTATCTTCCTGGAATCTATATAATGCCTCATGACCCTTCCTTCTTCTTACTGCTCTCAAGTTCAGCCAGTCCCAGTCAGTCCACATGTTTCCTGCTTCCTCCGCCACTCACAGATCTGCAAGTGTACAGATGGGTGTAACCATGCAAGTGCGCTCACACCTCATTCACCGCAGATCAGTGAGTGAACATCAAAAGGGGAACTCAGTTTTGGTTCGGATCAGTGCCCAACGTCTTTCTTGTATGAGGAAGTGAAGCTATTTGTCAATCACTATCTCTGAGAGGTGAAATGGCGCAGCGAGGAATTCAGATGGACGAGGAAAAACTCTGCTGTTCGATCTGTTTGGATCTACTGAAGGATCCGGTGACTATTTCCTGTGGTCACAACTACTGTATGAGCTGTGTTAAAAGCCACTGGGATGAAGAGGATCAGAAGGGAATCTACAGCTGTCCTCAGTGCAGACAGACCTTTGGACCGAGGCCTGTGCTGTTGAAAAACACCATGTTGGCAGATTTAGTGGAGGACCTGAAGAAGACAGGACTCCAAGCTGCTCCAGCTGATCACTGCTATGCCGGACCTGGAGATGTGGCCTGTGATTTCTGTACTGGGAGGAAGCTGAAAGCTCTCAAGTCCTGTCTGCAGTGTCTGGTCTCTTACTGTGAGCAGCACCTCCAGCCTCACTATGAATCCCCCGCCTTTGAAAAACACCAGCTGGTCGACCCCTCCAAGAAGCTTCAGGAGAACATCTGCACTCGTCACAATGAGGTGATGAAGATTTTCTGCCGTACTGATCAGCAGTGTATCTGTTATCTCTGCTCCATGGATGAACATAAAGGCCACGACACAGTCTTAGCCTCAACAGAAAGAACTGAGAGGCAGGAAGAGCTCGGGGCGAGTCGGCAAAAGATCCAGCAGAGAATCCAGAAGAGAGAGAAAGATGTGAAGGTGCTCCAGCAGGAGGTGGAGACTATCAATGACTCTGCTGATAAAGCAGTGAAGAACAGCGAGAAGATCTTCACAGATCTGATCTGTCTCATTGAGAAAAGAATCTCAGATGTGAAGCAGCAGGTCAGATCTCAGCAGAAAACTGAAGTGAGTCGAGTCAAAGAGCTTCAGGAGAAGCTGCAGCAGGAGATCACTGATCTGAGGAAGAGAGACACTGACCTGGAGCAGCTGTCACACACAGAGGACCACACCCAGTTTCTACAGAACTACCCGTCGCTGTCAAATCTCGCTGTCTCTAAAAAGTCATCCAGCATCAATATCCGTCCTGTGCGACACTTTGAGGATGTGACTGCAGCTGTGTCAGAGGCCAGAGATAAACTTGAGAACATTCTTACTGAGGCGTGGACCAAGATCTCACTGACAGGGACTGAAGTGGATATTTTACTGCCACAGGCAGAGCCCAAGACCAGGGCTGATTTCTTACAGTATTCATGTCAAATCACACTAGATCCAAACACAGCAAACACACAGCTGATATTATCTGAAGGGAACAGAAAAGCAACAGCGAGAACATCAATAGTAAAAGGGCTAAAGATGTCAGTGCAGTTACAACTTGGTCGCCCATGTTCATTCAGCAACATTAATAGTCTTCAGGTCCTGAGCAGAGAGAGTTTGACTGGACGTCATTACTGGGAGGTGGAGTGGAGTGGGGTTGCAGTTTCAGTAGCAGTCACATATGCGCACATGAGAAGAGCAGTCTATGAAAGTGGATTTGGGAACAATGACAAGTCTTGGGCAGTATATTGTTTTAATAATCGTTATGAATTCAAACACAACAACATCAGAACTCTCATCCCAAGACCTCGGTCCTCCAGAGTAGGAGTGTACCTGGATCACAGTGCAGGTATTCTGTGTTTCTACAGCGTCTCTGAAACCATGACTCTCCTCCACAGATTCCAGACCACATTCACTCAGCCACTCTGTGCTGGACTTTTTGTAGGTCCTGATTCCACAGCTGAGCTCAAGTAGACAGAAATGATTAGGTGGATGGGGGAGATTCTGTTTATTTAAATAGATCTTTTCTTCATCTTTGCTGCTCGCCTCTCTTTGCTGTGATGTTTCTGCACTTCCCACTGATGACCTGATAATCATGACTCTGCTGTCTTCTACCTTCGATTCTCTGTTGATATTGTTTAGATGCTGGAAAGTTTTGGTTGATAATGTTAATATACTGTATATTCAAAGAATTTATCTTGAAAGTGTGAATCTATATCGTTTTAAACTATCAATGAAACTCAAACTTGTGTTGTGAACTCTACATTGAAACAATGAAAACATAAATGAAGTAGAGTCTGACTGCAACATCCACATTAGCTGGAACAATTCATTGATTAATCCATTACTGGATTGACAGGAAATGAATTGACATTTATTTGGATAATCTATTAGTTATTTATTGTATTGCATTGTTCAGTGTTTTCTGTCATTTTATAGACCAAACAATTAATCAATTAATCAAGAAAATAATTATCAAAATCATCAAATAATTGTAAATTGTAACCCTGATTCACATATTTACCAGAGTGTATAAAGTGTTATTGTGTTATTATGTTAAAGTGTTATTATGTCATTATCATTACTTTGATACTTGTTGGTTTTTCCCCCACAGTGATGACATGTTGGTTTAACAGACTGATTTTTGTTGAAGTGAATATGCAGATAGAAAGATAGAACCAGTCCTATACCAGGATTTACTGATTGTATGTGAACAAAATCCATCAATAAAGTTGATTTTTTAAGTATTTCTTGTGAGTTCATTTAAGAACCTCTACTAGAGGTGCTGGAGAGAAGAGAAAAAGGGGTTTATTAATAAGCAGTTTTTCTCACTCAGGCCTGAAAAACAGGGACTGTAGTATTCTGTATACCTGCGCTGTTGTACTGTAAAAATAAAGAGCTGAAAAGTTAAAACTAAGAAATACAGATCAATGAGCAAAACAGCAGCAGCTCCTCCTGCAGTGACACTAACTAAGTCTGAATGAATAAAAACTACATAACCACAGTCTACCTGTACATTACACAACACTAACAACAACCCACTGGAGACTATACAGACATAATAGAGATAATAATTAATTAAAAAAAAGATAAATGGATATTAAACTGTTTAAATCAGCTAAAATGGACAGAGATAGAAAAATACTGAGAACATCAAATAGTAGCTCTGCAGTATTTTTCCTCAGTGTTTCTTTGTTATTTTGTCAAATGTTTGGGTCATTCAGGCATTGATTAAATTCAATTTAGAAAAATGTGATAAGTCTTCTTAACTAAGTCAGAATGGGGAAAAAAAAAAATCAAGCTGCCAGCAAAAACACACAATCTATAATGTACTGAATTTTGTAAATTGCTATAAGAGCCCAGGTTTGGTAGAGGCAGGTAACATTTTTGTTTAACCCTTTTTCCTCCAGTTTTTGGTTAGGAGTTAAGTTAGTGATTTTGTCTTTTATTTCTTTTCTTTTTGAGCAGGCAAGTTTAGGTTATTCAGCTTCCTTTTGTTTATTGTGTTTCTGTGAACCCTGAAGACATTCTTTTTAAATAATCCTTTTGTATGTGTGAGGGCCAGCACCTATAGGGAGCACCGCCCCTTGTAGGTGTGGTTGAATGGAGCTTCCTGCCTTCATAAGGTCAGGTGTGGGTGATTAGAGTCTCTTTGTCTGACTCCTGGTAGATGTGTAGCAGGTCAACACTGTTTGTTCAGGTAAGGGAGAGATGTTGGGAAGGAAAAATGGCTCTATTGTTTTATAGTGAGTTTAACCACTTCCTTTGTATATAGATTTGTAGTGCAGCTGTGTCCTGAGCCGTCCAGAGTGATGCTCTGTACCCCCTTACTGAAAAGATATGTTGCAGGAAAGTGTTAATTTCATAATATATTTTAGGAGTAATATGGTCAATCTAACCTTTTTAGGGAAAGATTCAGCCTTTTGCCTCTCCCCTGGTTGAGTCACAGCAGAGCCAGTGACTGCAGTGAAGTAGGATCCTGAGGAGTAAGGTAACTTAAAGTAGGCTGGTAATGTAGGAGGGTTAGTCCCTCTGAGGTATTCTTACAGGAATATTTGCTCTTTACCATGGTTCCCCTTCTTTTCCAGATTGAAGCTAGACTGCTGCTTTGCCTAGATGTATTTAACACCGAAGCCTGATTGTGACTACTGATTGTCTTACATGGACTAAAAGAGAGACTGTGTCTAGCTGCCCCTTGGTTAATTTGGACATATCCGAGTCAGACTGTTGCATTGTGGTGTTTATTACTTGAAATACGTTTTTAACTCTTTGTAAACCAGAACCAACTGATTCACATTACATTGTATTTTTGTGTCTGTTCTTCCAGGCAGTGGGAGACCTGCAGGGAGTAGACTAGTCGTGGTATTTCCCCTCTTCTTCGCATGCCGTGTGGTAGGCCCAAAAGGGTGATAGTCACTTTTTACAGTTGCATACATTATCCATTTGCAGTGTTGGTTGCAGTATAGTTCATATTGTGCTCACCTGGTGGGTTTGAAGAGGGGTTACAATAGAATCTCCCTGCAGACAGTACCCTGCCTTAGTATTTGGTATTTTTTGGGGTTCTAATTTAAAAGGGGGGTCAGTTGGAGTTTTTATGGAAAAACTGTTTTATCTATTATTGTTGAATAAATATTGTTAATTTATGATTGCCCCACTTTTTTTAGGTTATCCATTTCCATTATTTTTTTCTTTTTAATTTAATAAATTTGGTAGTGTTGAACTGAATGCCCGTCTCCCGCTCTTGAATTTGTGAATTTATTGGTGTCAACACTCAAGTAATTGAGGCCTATTGCTTGTGGGTTTCTGCATTGCATTGGCCATTCTCTATACTGTGTTGGGTTACATAAAGGCTGCAATTCCTTGTTGCTGGTGGTTCTTGGGAACTTGGAAGAGGGAGTCTCATTTTCATGTTGGGCCAGGGTTTCCCGCTAGGCTGGGTCCTAGCATAACAGCTTTAAAATCACCCAGAGGGCAATGAAGTCTGAACACAACACCACAAATACTAGTACAGTATATATATCAAAAATGACTAAAATTTGTCTATTTAATGAGGCAGCATCCACAATAACATGTAGTACACAATGTGTTTTGACTATTACTATCTATTTACTTATTTTGATATTTAGAGAGGGTGGATTCAGTACATGGATACACTTTACTGTGCACAAACAGGAAACTAAATAGCTGAGAACAAAGAGAATAAATCAACACAATACCAAAGAGAGCCACACAAAAACACAGAAAAATACTCAACAAGTCAAAATGTCTGCTGTAAAAGAGGCCTATCACTGTCACCAAGGGAAGACTAAGCCAGGGGGGACACCTGGTGGTGAAAACATGAAATGAAAAACAACCAGGAGTGGAGACAGAGATATGAAAATAACCTTTTCATTTGCTCCTTCCCTGACTGACTCCTTTACTGTCTCTCTACTCTCTGCTGATAATGCACTCAGAATCAACGTGGTTATGATCATACATCAAGATGCACTCTGCTATAACTTGTTTGTGAAAACGTTTTCTTGTCCCTGATGTGGTAATAAACCCTGAAGAGTTCAAAGCCAGGTCACTAACGGCACCGACATTGTCTGTGTTCTTCTACATGAGCAGGTCAAGATTAAAGGTCATCATTAATGAAATGGGTTTAATGAACAGATGTGTTTAATAATGTCACATAGCTGCTACAAACAAACCAAAGTGAACTAAATGATGAGAGGACTAGGTCAACAAATCAACCTAAAGCTGACTTATTATCTGAGCAGGGTTATCTTAGGTTGTGTGTTGAGAGCAGGATGTATTTTTAGGTGGAATCCATTCTGATGTCTCAAACTCTTCATATCATATTCTAAAGAGGGGCTACAAGAACACACCGACTTGCTTGTAAATGACTTATCTTCCTGGAATCTATATAATGCCTCATGACCCTTCCTTCTTCTTACTGCTCTCAATTTCAGTCAGTCCCAGGCAGTCCACATGTTTGCCTCCTCCGCCCCTCACAGATCTGCAAGTGTACACATGGGTGTAACCATGCAAGTGCGCTCACACCTCATTCAATGCAGATCAGTGAGTGAACATGAAAAAGGGAAATCGGTTTTGGTTTGGATCAGTTCCCAGCGTCTTTCTTGTGTGAGGAGGTGAAGCTATATGTCGTTCACTGTCTCTGAGAGGTGAAATGGCGCAGCGAGGAATTCAGATGGAGAAGGAAAAACTCTGCTGTTTGGATCTACTGAAGGATCCGGTGACTATTTCCTGTGGTCATAACTACTGTATGAGCTGTATTAGAAGCCACTGGGATGAAGAGGATCAGAAGGGAATCTACAGCTGTCCTCAGTGCAGACTGCTCCTTGTACCGAGGCCTGTGCTGTTGAAAAACACCATGTTGGCAGATGTAGTGGAGGAAATGAAGAAGACAGGACTCCAAGCTGATCACTGCTATGCCGGACCTGGAGATGTGGCCTGTGATTTCTGCACTGGGAGGAAGCTGAAAGCTCTCAAGTCATGTCTGCAGTGTCTGGTCTCTTACTGTGAGCAGCACCTCCAGCCTCACTATGAATCCCCCGCCTTTGAAAAACACAAGCTGGTCGACCCCTCCAAGAAGCTTCAGGAGAACATCTGCACTCGTCACAATGAGGTGATGAAGATTTTCTGCCGCACTGATCAGCAGTGTATCTGTTATCTCTGCTCCATGGATGAACATAAAGGCCACGACACAGTTTCAGCTGCAGCAGAAATGACTGAGAGGCAAAAAGAGCTCGGGGCGAGTCGACAAAAGATCCAACAGAGAATCCAGAACAGAGAGAAAGATGTGAAGGTTCTCCAGCAGGACATGGAGGCTATCAATCGCTCCGCTGATAAAGCAGTGAAGAACAGCGAGAAGATCTTCACAGATCTGATCCGTCTCATTGAGAAAAGAATCTCAGATGTGAAGCAGCAGGTCAGATCTCAGCAGAAATCTAAAGTGAGTCGAGTCAAAGAGCTTCAGGAGAAGCTGCAGCAGGAGATCACTGATCTGAGGAAGAGAGACACTGACCTGGAGCAGCTGTCACACACAGAGGACCACACCCAGTTTCTACAGAACTGCACCTCGCTGTCAAATCTCGCTGTCTCTAAAAAGTCCTCCATTATCAATATCCGTCCTGTGCGACACTTTGAGGATGTGACAGCAGCTGTGTCAGAGGCCAGAGATAAACTCGAGAATATTCTTACTGAGGCGTGGACCAAGATCTCACTGACAGGGAATGAAGTGAATATTTTACTGCCACAGCCAGATCCCAAGACCAGGGCTGGTTTCTTACAGCATTCATGTCAAATCACACTGAATCCAGACACAGCAACCACACAGCTGTTATTATCTGAAGGGAACAGAAAAGCAACAGGGAGGAGTGCTTTAGCATGGGAATTGGCTGTGTTATCAAATCAGTTACATCTTGATCGCCCAGGTTCACAAAGTGACATTGACCGGCTTCAGGTCCTGAGTAGAGAGAGTTTGACTGGACGTCATTACTGGGAGGTGGAGTGGAGTGGGTTTGCAGTTTCAGTAGCAGTCACATACGCGCACATTAGAAGAGCAGTCTATGAAAGTGGATTTGGGAACAATGAGAAGTCTTGGGCAGTATATTGTTTTGAATTCAGACACAACAACATCAGTACTCCCATCCCAAGTCCTTGGTCCTCCAGAGTAGGAGTGTACCTGGATCACAGTGCAGGTATTCTGTGTTTCTACAGCGTCTCTGAAACCATGACTCTCCTCCACAGAGTCCAGACCACATTCACTCAGCCACTCTATGCTGGACTTTGGGTTAATTACAGTTCCACAGCTGAGCTCAAGTAGACAGAAATAATTGGGTGGATGGGGGAGATTCTGTTTTTCATTTAAATAGATCTTTTCTTCATCTTTGCTGCTCGCCTCTCTTTGCTGTGATGTTTCTGCACTTCCCACTGATGACCTGATAATCATGACTCTGCTGTCTTCTACCTTTGATTCTCTGTTGATATTGTTTAGATGCTGGAACGTTTTGGTTGCTACTGTTAATATACTGTATATTCAAAGAATCTTCTGTTAAAAGTATGAATCTAATTTGTTTCAAAATATCAATGAAACTTGTGTTGTGAACTCTACATTGAAACAATGAAAACAGAAATGAAGTAGAGTCTGACTGCAACATCCACATTAGCTGGAACAATTCATAGATTAATCCATTACTGGATTGACAGAAAATGAATTGGCATCTATTTGGATAATCAATTAATTATTTATTGTATTGCATTGTTCAGTGTTTTCGGTCATTTTATAGACCAAACAATTAATCGAGAAAATAATAATCAGATTAATCAAATAATTATAAATTGTAATCCTGATTCACATATTTACCAGAGTGTACAAAGTGTTATTGTGATATTATGTTAAAATGTTGTTATGTAATTATCATTACGTTGATACTTGTTGGTTTTTCCCCCACAGTGATGACATGTTGGTTTAAAAGACTGATTCTTGTTGAAGTGAATATGCAGATAGAAAGATAGAACCAGTCCTATACCAGGATTTACTGATTGTATGTGAACAAAATCCATCAATAAAGTTGATTTTCAAGTATTTCTTGTGAGTTCATTTAAGAACCTCTACTAGAGGTGCTGGAGAGAAGAGAAAAAGGGGTTTATTAATAAGCAGTTTTTCTCACTCAGGCCTGAAAAACAGGGACTGTAGTATTCTGTATACCTGCGCTGTTGTACTGTAAAAATAAAGAGCTGTAAAGTTAAAACTAAGAAATACAGATCAATGAGCAAAACAGCAGCAGCTCCTCCTGCAGTGACACTAACTAAGTCTGAATGAATAAAAACTACATAACCACAGTCTACCTGTACATTACACAACACTAACAACAATCCACTGGAGACTATTGTGAAGGCCACTCTCCCAAAAAATACAGACATAATAATGAATAATGATAAAAAAAAGGTTCATGGATATTTCACAACTGTTTAAGTCAGTTAAAATGGACAGAGATAGAAAAAAACTGAGAACATCAAATAGTAGCTCTATTTTTCCTGAGTTTTTCTTTGTCCTTTTGCACAACAAACACCAGTTGATATACATGACCATCACACTCTAATGTGCATCATGGTCCTGGGTGGATACTAGAGTGAAACCAAATGTTTGGGTCATTCAGGCATTTATAAAATTCAATTTATAAAATGTGATAATTCTTCTTAACTAACTCAGGAGGTTAGTTACGTTCATTTATTTTTCATAAACGATTGAAATTTCTGTCTATTTAATGAGGCAGCATCCACAATAACATGTAGTACACAATGTGTTTTCATTAACCTATTTACTTATTTTGATATTTAGAGAGGGTGGATTCAGTACATGGATACACTTTACTGTGCACAAACAGGAAACTAAACAGCTGAGAACAAAGAGAATAAATCAACACAATACCAAAGAGAGCCACACAAAAACACAGAAAAATACTCAACAAGTCAAAATGTCTGCTGTAAAAGAGGCCTATCACTGTCACCAAGGGAAGACTAAGCCTGGGGGGACACCTGGTGGTGAAAACATGAAATGAAAAACAACCAGGAGTGGAGACAGAGATATGAAAATAACCTTTTCATTTGCTCCTTCCCTGACTGACTCCTTTACTGTCTCTCTACTCTCTGCTGATAATGCACTCAGAATCAACGTGGTTATGATCATACATCAAGATGCACTCTGCTATAACTTGTTTGTGAAAACGTTTTCTTGTCCCTGATGTGGTAATAAACCCTGAAGAGTTTAAAGCCAGGTCACTAACAGCACCGACATTGTCTGTGTTCTTCTACATGAGCAGGTCAAGATTAAAGGTCGTCATTAATGAAATGGGTTTAATGAACAGATGTGTTTAATAATGTCACATAGCTGCTACAAACAAACCAAAGTGAACTAAATGGTGAGAGGACTAGGTCAACACATCAACCTAAAGCTGACTTATTATCTCAGCAGGGTTATCTTAGGTTGTGTGTTGAGAGCAGGATGTATTTTTAGGTGGAATCCAGTCTTCAACTGTTCATATCATATTCTAAAGAGGGGCTACAAGAACACACTGACTTGCTTGTAAACGACTTATCTTCCTGGAATCTATATAATGCCTCATGACCCTTCCTTCTTCTTACTGCTCTCAAGTTCAGCCAGTCCCAGTCAGTCCACATGTTTCCTGCTTCCTCCGCCACTCACAGATCTGCAAGTGTACAGATGGGTGTAACCATGCAAGTGCGCTCACACCTCATTCACCGCAGATCAGTGAGTGAACATCAAAAGGGGAACTCAGTTTTGGTTCGGATCAGTGCCCAGCGTCTTTCTTGTATGAGGAAGTGAAGCTATTTTTCATTCACTGTCTCTGAGAGGTGAAATGGCGCAGCGAGGAATTCAGATGGACGAGGAAAAACTCTGCTGTTCGATCTGTTTGGATCTACTGAAGGATCCGGTGACTATTTCCTGTGGTCATAACTACTGTATGAGCTGTATTAGAAGCCACTGGGATGAAGAGGATCCGAAGGGAATCTACAGCTGTCCTCAGTGCAGACTGCTCCTTGTACCGAGGCCTGTGCTGTTGAAAAACACCATGTTGGCAGATTTAGTGGAGGACCTGAAGAAGACAGGACTCCAAGCTGCTCCAGCTGATCACTGCTATGCCGGACCTGGAGATGTGGCCTGTGATTCCTGCACTGGGAGGAAGATGAAAGCTCTCAAGTCCTGTCTGCAGTGTCTGGTCTCTTTCTGTGAGCAGCACCTCCAGCCTCACTATGAATCCCCCGCCTTTGAAAAACACAAGCTGGTCGACCCCTCCAAGAAGCTTCAGGAGAACATCTGCACTCGTCACAATGAGGTGATGAAGATTTTCTGCCGTACTGATCAGCAGTGTATCTGTTATCTCTGCTCCATGGATGAACATAAAGGCCACGACACAGTTTCAGCTGCAGCAGAAATGACTGAGAGGCAGGAAGAGCTCGGGGCGAGTCGACAAAAGATCCAGCAGAGAATCAAGAAGAGAGAGAAAGATGTGAAGGTGCTCCAGCAGGAGGTGGAGACTATCAATCACTCTGCTGATAAAGCAGTGAAGAACAGTGAGAAGATCTTCACAGATCTGATCCGTCTCATTGAGAAAAGAAGCTCCGATGTGAAGCAGCAGGTCAGATCTCAGCAGAAATCTAAAGTGAGTCGAGTCAAAGAGCTTCAGGAGAAGCTGCAGCAGGAGATCACTGATCTGAGGAGGAGAGACACTGAACTGGAGCAGCTGTCACACACAGAGGACCACACCCAGTTTCTACAGAACTACCCCTCGCTGTCAAATCTCGCTGTCTCTAAAAAGTCATCCAGCATCAATATCCGTCCTGTGCGACACTTTGAGGATGTGACAGCAGCTGTGTCAGAGGCCAGAGATAAACTCGAGAACATTCTTACTGAGGCGTGGACCAAGATCTCACTGACAGGGACTAAAGTGGATATTTTACTGCCACAGGCAGAGCCCAAGACCAGGGCTGATGTCTTACAGTATTCATGTCAAATCACACTGGATCCAGACACAGCAAACACACAGCTGTTATTATCTGAAGGGAACAGAAAAGCAACAGTGGAGAGAGGACCAATACAGAAAATTTTATGGTATGGTAACCCAAAATTACGCAGCAACATTGACCAGCTTCAGGTCCTGAGCAGAGAGAGTTTGACTGGACGTCATTACTGGGAGGTGGAGTGGAGTGGGATAGTTTTAGTAGCAGTCACATACGCACATATGAGAAGAGCAGTCTATGAAAGTGGATTTGGAAAAAATGACAAGTCTTGGGCATTAGATTGTTCACGTTATCGTTATGAATTCAGTCATAACAACATCAGAACTCCCATCTCAGGTCCTCTGTCCTCCAGAGTAGGAGTGTACCTGGATCACAGTGCAGGTATTCTGTGTTTCTACAGCGTCTCTGAAACCATGACTCTCCTCCACAGAGTCCAGACCACATTCACTCAGCCACTCTATGCTGGACTTTTTGTAGGTCCTGATTCCACAGCTAAGCTCAAGTAGACTGGAATCATTGGGTGGATGGGGGAGATTCTGTTTTTCATTTAAATAGATCTTTTCTTCATCTTTGCTGCTTGCCTCTCTTTGCTGTGATGTTTCTGCACTTCCCACTGATGACCTGATAATCATGACTCTGCTGTCTTCTACCTTTGATTCTCTGTTGATATTGTTTAAATGTTGGAACGTTTTGGTTGAATTAATAAGCATTTTTATTTTAGTTTTTGCCGTTAATGTTAAAATGGTGACGATATACTGTATATTGAAAGAATCTTCTGTTAAAAGTATGAATCTAATTTGTTTTAAAATATCAATGAAACTTGTGTTGTGAACTCTACATTGAAACAATGAAAACACAAATGAAGTAGAGTCTGACTGCAACATCCACATTAGCTGGAACAATTCATTGATTAATCCATTACTGGATTGACAGGAAATGAATTGACATCTATTTGGATAATCAATTAATTATTTATTGTATTGCATTGTTCAGTGTTTTCTAACATTTTATAGACCAAACAATTAATCAATTAATCGAGAAAATAATTATCAAAATAATCAAATAATTGTAAATTGTAACCCTGATTCACATATTTACCAGAGTGTATAAAGTGTTATTGTGTTATTATGTTAAAGTGTTATTATGTCATTATCATTACTTTGATACTTGTTGGTTTTTCCCCCACAGTGATGACATGTTGGTTTAACAGACTGATTCTTGTTGAAGTGAATATGCAGATAGAAAGATAGAACCAGTCCTATACCAGGATTTACTGATTGTATGTGAACAAAATCCATCAATAAAGTTGATTTTCAAGTATTTCTTGTGAGTTCATTTAAGAACCTCTACTAGAGGAGCTGGAGAGAAGAGAAAAAGGGGTTTATTAATAAGCAGTTTTTTTCACTCAGGCCTGAAAAACAGGGACTGTAGTATTCTGTATACCTGCGCTGTTGTACTGTAAAAATAAAGAGCTGTAAAGTTAAAACTAAGAAATACAGATCAATGAGCAAAACAGCAGCAGCTCCTCCTGCAGTGACACTAACTAAGTCTGAATGAATAAAAACTACATAACCACAGTCTACCTGTACATTACACAACACTAACAACGATCCACTGGAGACTATTGTGAAGGCCACTCTCCCTAAAAATACACACATAATAATGATAATAATGAATAATGATAAAAAAGGTTCATGGATATTTCACAACTGTTTAAGTCAGTTAAAATGGACAGAGATAGAAAAACTGAGAACATCAAATAGTAGTTCTATTTTTCCTGAGTTGTTCTTTGTCCTTTTGCACAACAAACACCAGTTGATATACAGGACCATCACACTCTAATGTGCATCATGGTCCTGGCTGGATACTAGAGTGAAACCCAATGTTTGGGTCATTCAGCCATTTGTACAATTCAATTTAGAATATGTGATAATTCTTCTTAACTAACTCAGGAGGGGAAAAGATAAATCAGACTGCCAGCAAGAACACAGCAACTATAATGTACAGAATTTTGTAAATTGCTATAAGAGCCCAGGTTTGGTAGAGGCAGGTTACATTTTTGTAGAACCCTTTTTTCTCCTGATTTTGGTTGGGAGTTAAGTTAGTGATTTGTGTTCTGTTTCCTTTCTTTTTGAGTAGGCAAGTTTAGGGTATACAGCTTCCTTCTGTTTATTGTTTTGCTGTGAGCCTACCCTGAAGACATTCTTTTTAAATGAACCTTTTTTAAGAGCTGCAATTCCTTGTTACTGGTGGTTCTTGGGAACTTGGAAGAGGGGAGCTTCATTTTCACCCAGCGATACGAATATGACGCTCTTGTTGATGGCGTTTGAGCACTCTGCATAGTCTGAACCACGGACTGTGCTATGCCTAACAGACTAGCTTGAACCCCTGTGGAAAGGGATGGAACCGGGTCCCCTGCGCCTGACTCACGAACCAGGAGGTTCTGGAAACACATCCTGTCCTCTGGCTGCAGCATGGACTGTGACAGCCACAGGTGGCGCCCAACACCCCATAGCCCTGCCATGGCCTTGCCAGTTGCCTCTACCTGCTCTCTCGTTAGTTTAGGGAGAAGTAAGGAAACCTGTTGCAACTCCGTTATCAGGTCTGCACCACACTCCTCCTTCAGCTGTTGTGGTGAAGTGCCAATATGGCGCTGTGTTAGCGAGCTGGGTCTGGACCGTCATCGCACCATGCAGCTTAATCAGAAGGGCATCCATCACTCTGCACTTCTTGCTTGGGACACTATTGACTTAAATGGAGAAACCAAGGCTGCCAAAGCCTGGTCCATTAGAGGTAACGGCCCACAGCCTAGCCTCTCCTGATTGTCAACTGACGCCAAGCGTTTACAGAGCCCAGACCAGCGACCAACACCTGACGGTGTCTGAAACTGCTTCCGGACCACCTCCTCAAAGCCCGAAAGAAAAGGCAAAGAGAAACACGTGGGATCTTCATTGGATGCCACACTTTGCCGACCAAAATTTCTGACATGTCAGAAATTCAACCGACTGTCCAACGGCCGGTGGGGAGGAGTTAATCGGTCTTCGGTCCCCCCTGTACACCGCACGGCAAACGACACCCGACACCCGACACCCGACACCCAACGAAGCTGAAATTCGGCCCAACTCTAAAATGAGTTGTGCGGCTCAAAATTGGGGCCAGAAACAGGCTAAAATGGTACAGTGTATAGCCAGCTTAAGTAACGTCAAAGATAACATCTGATAAATTGTTGAATTAAAGTGATGTCATCGATGTGGAAGTGAGTTTATCAGACCTGTTTAGCTAATTAGCCACTACTAGCATAACTCAGCCAAATCTGCGACCAAACTGTCGGTGGTTGAGTTGCACTGTGGGTAATGTTTTGAAAAGGAACTTTGAACTGTCCATCGTGAGTCCAACTACATTATAGGACTGTAATGGAGTACTCTTTGAATGGGCAGAATTGAAGAATTGAAACAAAACTGCAGTAAATCCAAGAGTCTCATTTCTTTTTTGTTAATGGCCTGACAGTCCTATCAACACTCTGCTTCCACACACAGTCAAGTTACTGTTAACCTACTTATGTTACACAGCTTTTCCAAGCAGACTAACCTGTATTGCTGAGAGGACTGGGTTTGGACATTATGGCAATATTCATATTTCAGTTGTATGCTGTGGCCAATAAAGTTTTATGTACAGTACAATCTTTGCTCTATGTTGTAAAGGGGGCCGATAAAGAGAGTCCAAGTCCAAACCATTCATCTTCCAGGAACAAATCAAAGGCTGATCTGATAAACTCTATCTTATGCTCTTAAATGCCTTTCAATTGAAATATTACAGTCCAGACGTTCGCTGGCTCTGAGAGGTGAAATGGCGCAGCGAGGAATTCAGATGGACGAGGAAAAACTCTGCTGTTCGATCTGTTTGGATCTACTGAAGGATCCGGTGACTATTCCCTGTGGTCACAACTACTGTATGAGCTGTATTAGAAGCCACTGGGATGAAGAGGATCAGAAAGGAATCTACAGCTGTCCTCAGTGCAGACAGACCTTTGGACCGAGGCCTGCTCTGGTGAAAAACACCATGTTGGCAGATGTAGTGGAGGAACTGAAGAAGACAGGACTCCAAGCTGCTCCAGCTGATCACTGCTATGCTGGACCTGGAGATGTGGCCTGTGATTTCTGTACTGGGAGGAAGCTGAAAGCTCTCAAGTCCTGCCTGCAGTGTCTGGTCTCTTTCTGTGAGCAGCACCTCCAGCCTCACTATGAATCCCCCGCCTTTGAAAAACACAAGCTGGTCGACCCCTCCAAGAAGCTTCAGGAGAACATCTGCACTCGTCACAATGAGGTGATGAAGATTTTCTGCCGCACTGATCAGCAGTGTATCTGTTATCGCTGCTCCATGGATGAACATAAAGGCCACGATACAGTCTCAGCTGCAGCAGAAATGACTGAGAGGCAGAAAGAGCTCGGGGCGAGTCGACAAAAGATCCAGCAGAGAATCCAGAACGGAGAGAAAGATGTGAAGGTGCTCCAGCAGGAGGTGGAGACTATCAATCACTCTGCTGATAAAATAGTGGAGGACAGCGAAAAGATCTTCACAGATCTGATCCGTCTCATTGAGAAAAGAAGCTCTGATGTGAAGCAGCAGGTCAGATCTCAGCAGAAATCTAAAGTGAGTCGAGTCAAAGAGCTTCAGGAGAAGCTGCAGCAGGAGATCACTGATCTGAGGAAGAGAGACACTGAACTGGAGCAGCTGTCACACACAAAGGACCACACCCAGTTTCTACAGAACTATCCCTCGCCGTCAAATCTTGCTGTCACTAAAAAGTCATCCAGCATCAATATCCGTCCTGTGCGACACTTTGAGGATGTGACAGCAGCTGTGTCAGAGGCCAGAGATAAACTCGAGAAAATTCTTACTGAGCCCAAGACCATGGCTGATTTCTCACAGTATTCATGTCAAATCACACTGGATCCAGATACAGCAGACACATTGCTGTTATTATCTGAAGGGAACAGAAAAGCAACAGCGGGAACATCATTATTTAAAGAGGTGAGTATGTTATTTCAGTTAGCACTTGGTGGCCCAGGTTCATTCAGCAACATTGAAAGTCTTCAGGTCCTGAGCAGACAGAGTTTGACTGGATGTCATTACTGGGAGGTGGAGTGGAGTGGGCCTGTAGTTTCAGTAGCAGTCACATACGCACATATGAGAAGAGCAGTCTATGAAAGTGTATTTGGAAACAATGACAAGTCTTGGGCATTAGATTGTTCACGTTATCGTTATGAATTCAGACACAACAACATCAGAACTCCCATCCCAGGTCCTTGGTCCTCCAGAGTAGGAGTGTACCTGGATCACAGTGCAGGTATTCTGTGTTTCTACAGCGTCTCTGAAACCATGACTCTCCTCCACAGAGTCCAGACCACATTCACTCAGCCACTCTATGCTGGACTTTGGGTAGGTTATAGATGCACAGCTGAGCTCAAGTAGACAGAAATGATTAGGTGGATGGGGGAGATTCTGTTTTTCATTTGAATAGATCTTTTCTTCATCTTTGCTGCTCGCCTCTCTTTGCTGTGATGTTTCTGCACTTCCCACTGATGACCTGATAATCATGACTCTGCTGTCTTCTACCTTTGATTCTCTGTTGATATTGTTTAAATGTTGGAACGTTTTGGTTGATACTGTTAATATACTGTATATTCAAAGAATTTTATGTTGAAAGTATGAATCTAATTTGTTTTAAAATATCAATGAAACTTGTGTTGTGAACTCTACATTGAAACAATGAAAACATAAATGAAGTAGAGTCTGACTGCAACATCCACATTAGCTGGAACAATTCATTGATTAATCCATTACTGGATTGACAGAAAATGAATTGACATCTATTTGGATAATCTATTAATTATTTATTGTATTGCATTGTTCAGTGTTTTCTGTCATTTTATAGACCAAACAATTAATCAATTAATCAAGAAAATAATCATCAGATTAATCAAATAATCATAAATTGTAACCCTGATTCACATATTTACCAGAGTGTATAAAGTGTTATTGTGATATTATGTTAAAGTGTTATTATGTAATTATCATTACGTTGATACTTGTTGGTTTTTCCCCCACAGTGATGACATGTTGGTTTAACAGACTGATTTTTGTTGAAGTGAATATGCAGATAGAAAGATAGAACCAGTCCTATACCAGGATTTACTGATTGTATGTGAACAAAATCCATCAATAAAGTTGATTTTCAAGTATTTCTTGTGAGTTCATTTAAGAACCTCTACTAGAGGTGCTGGAGAGAAGAGAAAAAGGGGTTTATTAATAAGCAGTTTTTCTCACTCAGGCCTGAAAAACAGGGACTGTAGTATTCTGTATACCTGCGCTGTTGTACTGTAAAAATAAAGAGCTGAAAAGTTAAAACTAAGAAATACAGATCAATGAGCAAAACAGCAGCAGCTCCTCCTGCAGTGACACTAACTAAGTCTGAATGAATAAAAACTACATAACCACAGTCTACCTGTACATTAAACAACACTAACAACAACCCACTGGAGACTATTGTGAAGGCCACTCTCCCTAAAAATACAGACATAATAATGATAATAATGAATAATGATAAAAAAGGTTCATGGATATTTCACAACTGTTTAAGTCAGTTAAAATGGACAGAGATAGAAAAAAAACTGAGAACATCAAATAGTAGCTCTATTTTTCCTCAGTTTTTCTTTGTCCTTTTGCACAACAAACACCAGTTGATATACAGGACCATCACACTCTAATGTGCATCATGGTCCTGGGTGGATACTAGAGTGAAACCAAATGTTTGGGTCATTCAGGCATTTATAAAATTCAATTTAGAAAATGTGATAATTCTTCTTAACTAACTCAGGAGGTTAGTTACGTTCATTTATTTTTCATAAACGATTGAAATTTCTGTCTATTTAATGAGGCAGCATCCACAATAACATGTAGTACACAATGTGTTTTCATAAACCTATTTACTTATTTTGATATTTAGAGAGGGTGGATTCAGTACATGGATACACTTTACTGTGCACAAACAGGAAACTAAACAGCTGAGAACAAAGAGAATAAATCAACACAATACCAAAGAGAGCCACACAAAAACACAGAAAAATACTAAACAAGTCAAAATGTCTGCTGTAAAAGAGGCCTATAACTGTCACCAAGGGAAGACTAAGCCAGGGGGGACACCTGGTGGTGAAAACATGAAATGAAAAACAACCAGGAGTGGAGACAGAGATATGAAAATAACCTTTTCATTTGCTCCTTCCCTGACTGACTCCTTTACTGTCTCTCTACTCTCTGCTGATAATGCACTCAGAATCAACGTGGTTATGATCATACATCAAGATGCACTCTGCTATAACTTGTTTGTGAAAACGTTTTCTTGTCCCTGATGTGGTAATAAACCCTGAAGAGTTCAAAGCCAGGTCACTAACAGCACCGACATTGTCTGTGTTCTTCTACATGAGCAGGTCAAGATTAAAGGTCATCATTAATGAAATGGGTTTAATGAACAGATGTGTTTAATAATGTCACATAGCTGCTACAAACAAACCAAAGTGAACTAAATGATGAGAGGACTAGGTCAACACATCAACCTAAAGCTGACTTATTATCTCAGCAGGGTTATCTTAGGTTGTGTGTTGAGAGCAGGATGTATTTTTAGGTGGAATTCATTCATTCTGATGTCTCAAACTCTTCACATCATATTCTAAAGAGGGGCTACATGAACACACTGACTTGCTTGTAAACGACTTATCTTCCTGGAATCTATCAAAGCCTCATGACCCTTCCTTCCTCTTACTGCTCTCAATTTCAGTCAGTCCCAGTCAGTCCAGTCAGTCCACATGTTTTGCTTCCTCCGCCCCTCCCAGATCTGCAAGTGTACAGATGGGTGTAACCATGCAAGTGCGCTCACACCCCATTCAATGCAGATCAGTGAGTGAACATGAAAAAAGGATCTCAGTTTTGGTTTGGATCAGTGCCCAGCGTCTTTCTTGTATGAGGAAGTGAAGCTATTTTTCATTCACTGTCTCTGAGAGGTGAAATGGCGCAGCGAGGAATTCAGATGGACGAGGAAAAACTCTGCTGTTCGATCTGTTTGGATCTACTGAAGGATCCGGTGACTATTTCCTGTGGTCATAACTACTGTATGAGCTGTATTAGAAGCCACTGGGATGAAGAGGATCCGAAGGGAATCTACAGCTGTCCTCAGTGCAGACTGCTCCTTGTACCGAGGCCTGTGCTGTTGAAAAACACCATGTTGGCAGATTTAGTGGAGGAAATGAAGAAGACAGGACTCCAAGCTGCTCCAGCTGATCACTGCTATGCCGGACCTGGAGATGTGGCCTGTGATTTCTGCACTGGGAGGAAGCTGAAAGCTCTCAAGTCCTGTCTGCAGTGTCTGGTCTCTTACTGTGAGCAGCACCTCCAGCCTCACTATGAATCCCCCGCCTTTGAAAAACACAAGCTGGTCGACGCCACCAAGAAGCTTCAGGAGAACATCTGCACTCGTCACAATGAGGTGATGAAGATTTTCTGCCGCACTGATCAGCAGTGTATCTGTTATCGCTGCTCCATGGATGAACATAAAGGCCACGACACAGTCTTAGCCTCAACAGAAATGACTGAGAGGCAGGAAGAGCTTGGGGCGAGTCGGCAAAAGATCCAGCAGAGAATCCAGAAGAGAGAGAAAGATGTGAAGGTACTCCAGCAGGAGGCGGATGCTATCAATCACTCTGCTGATAAAGCAGTGAAGAACAGCGAGAATATCTTCACAGATCTGATCCGTCTCATTGAGAAAAGAATCTCAGATGTGAAGCAGCAGGTCAGATCTCAGCAGAAAACTGAAGTGAGTCGAGTCAAAGAGCTTCAGAAAGAGCTAGAGGAGGAGATCATCGAACTGAGGAGGAAAGACACTGAGCTGGAGCAGCTGTCACACGGAGAGGACCACACCCAGTTTCTACTCAGGTACCACCTTCTGTCACATCTTAGTGAATCTACAGACTTACCCAGGAAAAATATCTGTCCTCTGAGGTACTGGGAGGATATGCCAGTGGCTGTGTCAGAGGCCAGAGATAGACTACAGGACATTCTTAGTGAGGAATGGATCAAGATCTCACATACACTGACTAACCTGGAAGTGCTACTGCCACAAGAAGAGCCCAAGAGCAGAGATGAATTCTTAAAGTATTCACAAAGAATCACTCTGGATCCAAACACAGCACACCCTCGGCTGTTATTATCTGAGGAGAACAGAAAAGCAACAAACATGAGTAAAAAACAATCGGATTCTAGTCAGCCAGATCGATTTATTAACAGGTCTCAGGTCCTGGGTCAGGAGAGTCTGACTGGACGTCATTACTGGGAGGTAGAGTGGAGTGGGATAGGTGTTCATGTAGCTGTCACATACAAGGATATTGCCAGAAAGGGAGCAGAAAGTGAATTTGGAAACAATGACAAGTCTTGGGCATTAGATTGTTCAGATGATGGTTATGAATTCAGTCATAACGAAAATGGTACCTCTATCTCAGGCCCTCAGTCCTCCAGAGTAGGAGTGTACCTGGATCACAGGGCAGGTATGCTGTGTTTCTACAGCGTCTCTGAAACCATGACTCTCCTCCACAGAGTCCAGACCACATTCACTCAGCCACTCTATGCTGGGCTCAGGGTTTATAGTATTTTGGGTTTTAGATCATCGGCTGAGCTTTGTGAGCCAGAAGACAAAGGCTGTTAAAGAGGCACTGGGTGAGATTTTGTTGTGAGTGTGTAAATACATCTTCATCCATCTTTGCTGCTCAGCTGCCTTCACGGTTTGATCACAATCACTGATCATATGACTACAGGAGTTTTCTTTTTTATTCAAATACCTTTTTAATTTTGGTCATTGTGTCTACTGTAAAAGACAACAAAAAAATAAATAATAAAAAATGTTAAAAACTGAGATATTAACTAAAATATTCAAAAAGAAATATACAACATAATGTAATGGTTAATGGTAAAAGAGATGGAGCTGTTCACTGATATTGATCAGTATTCTATTGTGTTAATTACTAATTCAATGTTTCTGGGATATTTATATTATTTGTAACATGGTTATATGGAAATAAATAGATTTTGAACTAAAACTTCTAGTAAACAGTAAATATGTAAACAATAAACATGACCAAAACATGGAGAGCGCCTGAGTATATCTTTATAAATTGTATCATAAATGTTGTATTTTAGTGTATTTTCATCAAATTTATAGTTACTGTTGTAGTCAAAGTGTAGTATAATACATTCAGTTGCATCACATGTCTGTGGGATCATGGCTTTAATGGTGATTTTAGCTTTGAAATTAAGATTTTATACTATGCTTTTTTTTTTATTGCTTCTCCATTGGAATCTCCATGTTAATGTAGTTTTGTTTACTTACCATTTATTCATATTACTTAGTTTCTAACCTTTCTAATGAGACCAAATATGCATACATGCCTTATGATTGAGGAACTGGTCCTGATTTTTCCGAGGAATAAGGCTAGAGCTCAGGAGGTTAAATATCGTGTATATGGATATAAGAATGTATGGAAAGAGTGAACCAGTTTACCAATTTACTGATTGGATATGTGAACAAAATTAATCAATAAAGTTTTTTCAAAATGAATACAGTATCCTTGTGTGTTTAGTCAAGAAAGTATTAAATCTACAAAAGAAAATATGAAAATAATATGAAAGTATAACTGAGGGCCTTTTCCCACTAAAACATAACAAAGTGCAGTCGAATATAGAGAAGTGGAATCCCGACTAAAAGGAAGCAGCAGTGTAATCAACCACACTGGGTGAGTTAAATGTCTGAATGAAGTAATTCGGCCTCATTTACACATTTTCTTATGTTCTCTCTTAAATTTGTTTGCAAACACACAATGGGAGTAAAACAAGAAAACCCTATGTCTGATTCATTAACCAAGCAAAGGCCATTGATTTGTTGTAAGGGCAGCTGCAGTACATACTAAAAGTAAAAAGAAAACTCACCTGTTTCACCAGGAAGAACTGTGCAAAAAAATTACGTTGTTATTAATTATCAAAGATTACTATGCATTATCCATGAATGTAGCATCTTCCTAAATGAGATATTTCATTTGTGTTAGGATATAAATTCATGTTTGGTAGGCCTAGTGCTTCAGACTGCATTCTCTCGATTCGTGTCCACAGTAGGCATCACATGGCTCCACCTTGTGGAACAAAAGAACCATTACAGTTAATAGAAATACCTTATTTAAACATGAATGATATGAAAAAAAACGTTTTATATATTGTTGATTTGATGGATGAACATAGCCATTTTTTACAAATTATGAACGGCCGAATGGTGCGTCACTTTTAATGCTGCGGCCGCAAGGAATTGTGGGATGTTATTCTCTCTTTTCCTTTGGTAAAGGATGGTCCAGTGTATCCTATGCTAAAGGAGATAATAAAGGAAGCATCTAAGCCTCTTTCCTTAACATTTGGTGAATTCGAACAGCTCTTATGATGGCTGCTACTGAGATACTTCCGGGTCATTTCACTCCGTTAGGAACCTTCCTAAGCAAAAAGGACTATTCGAACGCAATTTATTTATTTTTTTATTTGTTTTTATTTTATGTTGGTTTTGTTTTGTTTGTCACAGCTCTTTCAGTTTTCGATATGCTTCTTTTGTATGTAAATGTTTTAATGTGTTCTGCTGTTACTATGCATACTGTAATTTTGAAATAATAAAAAAAAAAAAAAAAACATAAAAAAAAAAAAAAAAAAAAATATTCGTCTTGCCCGGTCCAATATGGCGTCCACGCTGACGTATCGCCGCAACGGGCTCGTCACTACGTCACTACGGTGGCTCGTAGGGCATCACTACAGTGGCCATGCCGCACGAACATCATTGAGAGTGTCTCTGGTCACCTGATGAATGTAATGTCTAATATTCTCTCTCTGTTAACTGCTTTTAACTCCTGAGGGAGATATCTGTCTCTTTAGCTGCTAAATGCTCCACTATCTTCACCAGCTAGTCTCTCTTTATATAGTATTATAAAGAATAAAGTTACTAGGGCTGCCCCCTCTCAGTCGATTAGTTGACTAATCGGTCGATTAGATTAGATTTCATTAGTCAGCTGACTCCTTCCCTGACTGACTCCTTTACTGTCTCTCTACTCTGCTGATAATGCACTCAGAATCAACGTGGTTATGATCATACATCAAGATGCACTCTGCAATAGGCCCTACATATAACTTGTTTGTAAAATTGAACAACTGGTAGACTTTAAACATTGAACAAAACGTTTTCTTGTCCCTGATGTGGTAATAAACCCTGAAGAGTTCAAAGCCAGAGGCCTGTACTACGAAGCGAGTTCAACATACCCAGGGTATCTTCTCGTTATCTGACTTCACTTAACCTAACAAACGAGATCTCGCTAAACTGTACTACGAAGCTGGTTATCAACTCGGTAAATCAACCCAGGGTTTTCCAATCTCATTATGAGCGCGTTCACATGAACGAGGAGGTGTTTGCAACATATAACCAGAGACATTGACAAGTCTACTGACAGCAGACAGAGAGGCACATTTAACAAAGAGTAAACTATATCAGACAAATACGAAGAAGTTAAACACTTAATCCAGACTAAAAGTCACACAGTTGAAGCTGCCAAATGCAGGAAGGACAGCTGGTGAAAGAAAAAACTCCCGATGTGTGAATGCGTCAATTAACAGATTTATTAATTTAACGGAAGACTCAAAAGTCAGATATAGTCGTCTAAATATAAATAGCTTTAAAGAGTATGATAGATGAATGGATTACAACTATTTTAAACCTGTGTTAACAAATAGGCGTCTATGACTATTTAAACCTCCTTTCACCTGCTTTCATCCTCTGTGACGGTGTGAAACGGTCTCATGACGGAGTATAAATAAATAAATATAAAAATAAAATTCAAAGCGATAAACACCCACAACATAAATCCAACTGTTCTTTTTGCATTTGTCAGTTTTAACTGTGTTGGTTTTAGCCTGGATTATGACTTAAATTTCTTCATATGTGTGTAATATTACCATCAAATCACCACACCGAGCTCTGATTGGTCAGTAGGAGGTGCTTTCATCCGAGTTGATCTCTTATCTGGAACATAACCTGCTCCGGAGCAGGTTAGCCGTTCAGCATCAGTTACCATGGTGATCTACCTCAATAAGAAGTAAACCAGTTTCGTAGAACCGAAAACGCAGAGTTAACCCTGAAGTTACCTCGATAACGCCAAATATTGCTTCGTAGTACAGGCCTCAGGTCACTAACAGCACCGACATTGTCTGTGTTCTTCTACATGAGCAGGTCAAGATTAAAGGTCATCATTAATGAAATGGGTTTAATGAACAGATGTGTTTAATAATGTCACATAGCTGCTACAAACAAACCAAAGTGAACTAAATGATGAGAGGACTAGGTCAACACATCAACCTAAAGCTGACTTATTATCTTAGCAGGGTTATCTTAGGTTGTGTGTTGAGAGCAGGATGTATTTTTAGGTGGAATCCAGTCTCAAACTCTTCATATCATGTTGTAAAGAGGAGAGACCAGGAGGAGGAGATACCCTCTCCCCCCTTCTACCTACCAGAACCTTAACCCTAGCCCCGTAAACCTTAACACACATCAGACATCACCATGGTTTTAAGATAAAAACTAAGATTTTTATTTTCATAAATAACTGTATTTATTATAATATAAATAATGAATTGGTCCCTGGGGGCGGCCTATGTCTTAATGTGGTAGTAGGCAGTATATCTTTGGCATAATAACCTTTCAGCATCTTGTAATTCAAATGGTAAATGGACTTGCATTTATATAGCCCTTCTCTAGTCTTCCTACAACTCAAAGCGCTTTACACTACATGTCAGCATTCACCCATTCACAAACACATTCATACACTGACAGCAGAGGCTGCTAAGGCGCCAACTTTGCCCATCAGGATCTAATCTAAATAGTCATTCACACACTGCCTTTGGAAGCAATTTGGGGATAAGTGTCTTGCCCAAGGACACATGGACATGTGACCCACTGCAACCGGGGATCAAACCACCGATCTCCCGAGTGGTGGACAAACTGCTCTACCCTCTGAGCCACAGTGCTCTGAGAGAAAAATATACTTCTACACCTCCTCATGGCTCTGTTTTCAGGCTTTAAATAGTCTAGCCTGTGACGGGAGACTTTGACCAATCACAGGTCATTCCAGAGAGAGAGAGCGTTCCTATTGAGCGTTCCTATTGGCTGTGCTCCGGCTGGTGGGCGGGGCTTGGTATTTCCTCAATACATCTCAACATGGCTGCTAGGGTCACAAACGTTCTCATTTTACAACTGAACAGTACACTACAAGATGTTTATGAAAACATTTGAGGCGAGACATAGGCATTACAGTAACAGAATATTGATTCATATTTGATCAGCGCTGCCTAGTTTGACCATTTGGTCGGAGTTTGCGAGTGATTGACAGCCGGCTCTCATAGACAGCAGGTGGACGGCAGACTCCAGATCAGCTCTGATTGGTTGTTTTCTTCCGGTCTGTGAAATCTTGCAGATGCCATTTGGAGCACCGGAGGACACAGAGGCACATGATTTTTTTCAGATTACCTGTCTCATGTCTAATAACTTCTTTTAATGACATTTGCTCCATTTCTACCCACTGCAGCTTTAAGCCGGCCCTGCTTTAAACACTGCTCTTCCTGGAATGTATCAAAGCCTGTATCGTGGCAGTTTTACAATTCAACTCTGACCAAGAGGAACGAGACAAGAATCTCTCGTGCAGGGCATGGTACGCAACACAAAGGTTAATTCGCATTGTGAACACCATTGAGAAGCTTTTCACTTCTTTTATCTCTCGTCTCCTTTTCTGTTCTGCTCCCTCCGGCTAAGGCTGTTTCTTTCCTCATCAGGTTTTGTTCCCATCTAAGGCACTGTGGCAACGTGCTCTCCTAAAGATATTTTAACACGATCATACGCGTAGTATGCGTAATGTGTAATTTTAATAAGTCCTCCAACCCATATGACCACATAAGTCGTTTGTTCTGTTGTGAAGCTCAAAGTGGGTGGCTCCCGCCGTCGCCATCTTCGCCTGCCAATATTTAGCATTTTGGTGTTGTTTATTCATCACGCCCCCGGTGTGTAAAGGCCTTAACTCCCGGCTAATCCAAAGAGGTGGATCGACGGTGGAGTTGAGGTGGACCCGAGTGACGCAGCAGAGGAGACAGCTCGACCTGGTACGGCACCCACCGGTCACTCACATTGGCCACGCCCTTAACTACGCCTAATTTGTGTCCATTCCAAGAAATGTGGCTTTTGGCACTTCCGCGTTGGCTTCAATTCTCAGCACTGGAGGTTGGCGCTGCTTCCTCCACTGTAATACGAAACTCTGGAGTGTTTCCTAAATTTAACCGTAATGGTTGCAGTTTTCAACACATGGTTAATGTCGTGAAAAGGACGGTTTACGAGCAAGTATGTGACGTGACATTGAAATAACTCGACGTTGACTTTAGGTTTCACAACGGAACACGAACACTGGTCTCCTGTGTGAAAGTCCTCTGTTTGTTTGACCAGTCGATCCTCCACTCCAACCCAACCTACGCAGACTTTGTTACTCTATAAACTAAGTCACCTGATAAACCCTCCTTCCTTTCCCTGCTCTCAAGTTCAACCAGTCAGTCCACATGTCTCCTGCTTCCTCCGCCCCCTCAGTTTTGGTTTGGATCAGTTCCCAGCGTCTTTCTTGTATGAGCAAGTGAAACTATTTGTCATTCACTGTCTCTGAGAGGTGAAATGGCGCAGCAAAGAATTCAGATGGACGAGGAAAAACTCTGCTGTTCTATCTGTTTGGATCTACTGAATCGTCCGGTGACTATTTCCTGTGGTCACAACTACTGTATGAGCTGTATTAAAAGCCACTGGGATGAAGAGGATCAGAAGAGAATCTACAGCTGTCCTCAGTGCAGACAGACCTTTGGACCGAGGCCTGCTCTGGTGAAAAACACCATGTTGGCAGATTTAGTGGAGGACCTGAAGAAGACAGGACTCCGAGCTGCTCCAGCTGATCACTGCTATGCCGGACCTGGAGATGTGGCCTGTGATTTCTGCACTGGGAGGAAGCTGAAAGCTCTCAAGTCCTGTCTGCAGTGTCTGGTCTCTTACTGTGAGCACCACCTCCAGCCTCACTATGAAGTTGTTCCATTAAAGAAACACAAGCTGGTCGACCCCTCCAAGAAGCTTCAGGAGAACATCTGCACTCGTCACAATGAGGTGATGAAGATTTTCTGCCGCACTGATCAGCAGTGTATCTGTTATCTCTGCTCCATGGATGAACATAAAGGCCACGACACAGTTTCAGCTGCAGCAGAAATGACTGAGAGGCAGGAAGAGCTCGGGGCGAGTCGACAAAAGATCCAGCAGAGTATCCAGAACAGAGAGAAAGATGTGAAGGTGCTCCAGCAGGAGGTGGATGCTATCAATCACTCTGCTGATAAAGCAGTGAAGAACAGCGAGAAGATCTTCACAGATGTGATCCGTCTCTTTGAGAAAAGAATCTCAGATGTGAAGCATCAGGTCAGATCTCAGCAGAAATCTAAAGTGAGTCAAGTCAAAGAGCTTCAGGAGAAGCTGCAGCAGGAGATCACTGATCTGAGGAAGAGAGACACTGACCTGGAGCAGCTGTCACACACAGAGGACCACACCCAGTTTCTACAGAACTACCCCTCGCTGTCAAATCTGGCTGTCTCTAAAAAGTCATCCAGCATCAATATCCGTCCTGTGCGACACTTTGAGGATGTGACAGCAGCTGTGTCAGAGGTCAGAGATAAACTCGAGAATATTCTTACTGAGGCGTGGACCAAGATCTCACTGACAGGGACTAAAGTGGATATTTTACTGCCACAGGCAGAGCCCAAGACCAGGGCTGATTTCTTACAGTATTCATGTCAAATCACACTGAAGGCAAACATACCAAACACAGGGCTGTTATTATATGAAGGGAACAGAAAAGCAACAATGAGGAGAACATCAACACGCACAGAGCTAAAGATGTTATTATTTGGTCTCACAGGTTCACACAGTGACATTGACAGTTTTCAGGTCCTGAGCAGAGAGAGTTTGACTGGACGTCATTACTGGGAGGTGGAGTGGAGTGGGGTTGCAGTTTCAGTAGCAGTCACATACGCACATATGAGAAGAGCAGTCCATAAAAGTGCATTTGGGAACAATGACAAGTCTTGGGCAGTATATTGTTCGGTAAATGGTTATGAATTCAAACACAACAACATCAGAACTCCAATCCCATGTCCTCGGTCCTCCAGAGTAGGAGTGTACCTGGATCACAGTGCAGGTATTCTGTGTTTCTACAGCGTCTCTGAAACCATGACTCTCCTCCACAGAGTCCAGACCACATTCACTCAGCCACTCTATGCTGGACTTTTTGTAGGTCATGAATCCACAGCTGAGCTCAAGTAGACTGGAATGATTAGGTGGATGGGGGAGATTCTGTTTATTTAAATAGATCTTTTCTTCATCTTTGTTGCTCGCCTCTCTTTGCTGTGATGTTTCTGCACTTCCCACTGATGACCTGATAATCATGACTCTGCTGTCTTCTACCTTCGATTCTCTGTTGATATTGTTTAAATGTTGGAACGTTTTGGTTGAATTAATAAGCATTTTTATTTTAGTTTTTGCCGTTAATGTTAAAATGGTGACGATATACTGTATATTGAAAGAATCTTATGTTGAAAGTATGAATCTAATTTGTTTTAAACTATCAATGAAACTTGTGTTGTGAACTCTACATTGAAACAATAAAAACAGAAATGAAGTAGAGTCTGACTGCAACATCCACATTAGCTGGAACAATTCATTGATTAATCCATTACTGGATTGACAGAAAATGAATTGGCATCTATTTGGATAATCAGTTAATTATTTATTGTATTGCATTGTTCAGTGTTTTCTGTAATTTTATAGACCAAACAATTAATCAATTAATCAAGAAAATAAACATCAGATTAATCAAATAATCGTAAATTGTAACCCTGATTCACATATTTACCAGAGTGTATAAAGTGTTATTGTGTTATTATGTTAAAATGTTATTATGTAATTATCATTACTTTGATACTTGTTGGTTTTTCCCCCACAGTGATGACATGTTGGTTTAACAGACTGATTCTTGTTGAAGTGAATATGCAGATAGAAAGATAGAACCAGTCCTATACCAGGATTTACTGATTGTATGTGAACGAAATCCATCAATAAAGTTGATTTTCAAGTATTTCTTGTGAGTTCATTTAAGAACCTCTACTAGAGGTGCTGGAGAGAAGAGAAAAAGGGGTTTATTAATAAGCAGTTTTTCTCACTCAGGCCTGAAAAACAGGTACTGTAGTATTCTGTATACCTGCGCTGTTGTACTGTAAAAATAAAGAGCTGAAAAGTTAAAACTAAGAAATACAGATCAATGAGCAAAACAGCAGCAGCTCCTCCTGCAGTGACACTAACTAAGTCTGAATGAATAAAAACTACATAACCACAGTCTACCTGTACATTACACAACACTAACAACAATCCACTGGAGACTATTGTGAAGGCCACTCTCCCTAAAAATACAGACATAATAATGATAATAATGAATAATGATAAAAAAGGTTTATGGATATTTCACAACTGTTTAAGTCAGTTAAAATGGACAGAGATAGAAAAACTGAGAACATCAAATAGTAGCTCTATTTTTCCTCAGTTTTTCTTTGTCCTTTTGCACAACAAACACCAGTTGATATACAGGACCATCACACTCTAATGTGCATCATGGTCCTGGGTGGATACTAGAGTGAAACCAAATGTTTGGGTCATTCAGCCATTTGTACAATTCAATTTAGAAAATGTGATAAATCTTCTTAACTAAGTCAGGAGGGGAAAAGATAAATCAGACTGCCAGCAAGAACACACAAACTATAATTTACAGAATTTTGTAAATTGCTATAAGAGCCCAGGTTTGGTAGAGGCAGGTTACATTTTTGTAGAACCCTTTTTCCTCCAGTTTTTGGTTAGGAGTTAAGTTAGTGATTTTGTCTTTTATTTCTTTTCTTTTTGAGCAGGCAAGTTTAGGTTATTCAGCTTCCTTTTGTTTGTTGTGTTTCTGTGAACCCTGAAGACATTCTTTATAAATAACCCTTTTTTATGTGTGAGGGCCAGCACCTATAGGGAGCACCGCCCCTTGTAGGTGTGGTTGAATGGAGCTTCCTGCCTTCATAAGGTCAGGTGTGGGTGATTAGAGTCTCTTTGTCTGACTCCTGGTAGATGTGTAGCAGGTCAACACTGTTTGTTCAGGTAAGGGAGAGATGTTGGGAAGGAAAAATGGTTCTATTGTTTTATAGTGAGTTTAACCACTTCCTTTGTATATAGATTTGTAGTGCAGCTGTGTCCTGAGCCGTCCAGAGTGATGCTCTGTACCCCCTTACTGAAAAGATATGTTGCAGGAAAGTGTTAATTTCATAATATATTTTAGGAGTAATATGGTCAATCTAACCTTTTTAGGGAAAGATTCAGCCTTTTGCCTCTCCCCTGGTTGAGTCACAGCAGAGCCAGTGACTGCAGTGAAGTAGGATCCTGAGGAGTAAGGTAACTTAAAGTAGGCTGGTAATGTAGGAGGGTTAGTCCCTCTGAGGTATTCTTACAGGAATATTTGCTCTTTACCATGGTTCCCCTTCTTTTTCAGATTGAAGCTAGACTGCTGCTCTGCCTAGATGTATTTAACACCGAAGCCTGATTGTGACTACTGATTGTCTTACATGGACTAAAAGAGAGACTGTGTCTAGCTGCCCCTTGGTTAATTTGGACATATCCGAGTCAGACTGTTGCATTGTGGTGTTTATTACTTGAAATACGTTTTAACTCTTTGTAAACCAGAACCAACTGATTCACATTACATTGTATTTTTGTGTCTGTTCTTCCAGGCAGTGGGAGACCTGCGGGGAGTAGACTATACGTGGTATTTCCCCTCTTCTTCGCATGCCGTGTGGTAGGCCCAAAAGGGTGATAGTCACTTTTTACAGTTGCATACATTATCTATTTGCAGTGGAGTGAAATAGTTCAGTGTGCTCACGTGGTGGGTTTGAAGAGGGGTTACAATAGAATCTCCCTGCAGACAGTACCCTGCCTTAGTATTTGGTATTT
Organism: Sebastes fasciatus; assembly: GCF_043250625.1. NCBI lineage: Eukaryota > Metazoa > Chordata > Actinopteri > Perciformes > Sebastidae > Sebastes > Sebastes fasciatus. The sequence continues at coordinate 8,353,878 of NC_133813.1, forward strand.
TTTGGGGTTCTAATTTAAAAGGGGGGTCAGTTGGAGTTTTTATGGAAAAACTGTTTCATCTATTATTGTTGAATAAATATTGTTAATTTATGATTGCCCCACTTTTTTTAGGTTATCCATTTCCATTATTTTTTTCTTTTTAATTTAATAAATTTGGTAGTGTTGAACTGAATGCCCGTCTCCCGCTCTTGAATTTGTGAATTTATTGGTGTCAACACTCAAGTAATTGAGGCCTATTGCTTGTGGGTTTCTGCATTGCATTGGCCATTCTCTATACTGTGTTGGGTTACATAAAGGCTGCAATTCCTTGTTGCTGGTGGTTCTTGGGAACTTGGAAGAGGGGAGTCTCATTTTCATGTTGGGCCAGGGTTTCCCGCTAGGCTGGGTCCTAGCATAGCAGCTTTAAAATCACCCAGAGGGCAATGAAGTCTGAACACAACACCACAAATACTAGTACAGTATATATATCAAAAATGACTAAAATTTGTCTATTTAATGAGGCAGCATCCACAATAACATGTAGTACACAATGTGTTTTGACTATTACTATCTATTTACTTATTTTGATATTTAGAGAGGGTGGATTCAGTACATGGATACACTTTACTGTGCACAAACAGGAAACTAAATAGCTGAGAACAAAGAGAATAAATCAACACAATACCAAAGAGAGCCACACAAAAACACAGAAAAATACTCAACAAGTCAAAATGTCTGCTGTAAAAGAGGCCTATCACTGTCACCAAGGGAAGACTAAGCCAGGGGGGACACCTGGTGGTGAAAACATGAAATGAAAAACAACCAGGAGTGGAGACAGAGATATGAAAATAACCTTTTCATTTGCTCCTTCCCTGACTGACTCCTTTACTGTCTCTCTACTCTCTGCTGATAATGCACTCAGAATCAACGTGGTTATGATCATACATCAAGATGCACTCTGCTATAACTTGTTTGTGAAAACGTTTTCTTGTCCCTGATGTGGTAATAAACCCTGAAGAGTTCAAAGCCAGGTCACTAACAGCACCGACATTGTCTGTGTTCTTCTACATGAGCAGGTCAAGATTAAAGGTCATCATTAATGAAATGGGTTTAATGAACAGATGTGTTTAATAATGTCACATAGCTGCTACAAACAAACCAAAGTGAGCTAAATGGTGAGGACTAGGTCAACACATCAACCTAAAGCTGACTTATTATCTCAGCAGGGTTATCTTAGGTTGTGTGTTGAGAGCAGGATGTATTTTTAGGTGGAATCCATTCTGATGTCTCAAACTCTTCATATCATATTCTAAAGAGGGGCTACAAGAACACACCGACTTGCTTGTAAATGACTTATCTTCCTGGAATCTATATAATGCCTCATGACCCTTCCTTCTTCTTACTGCTCTCAATTTCAGTCAGTCCCAGGCAGTCCACATGTTTGCCTCCTCCGCCCCTCACAGATCTGCAAGTGTACACATGGGTGTAACCATGCAAGTGCGCTCACACCCCATTCAATGCAGATCAGTGAGTGAACATGAAAAAGGGAAATCGGTTTTGGTTTGGATCAGTTCCCAGCGTCTTTCTTGTGTGAGGAGGTGAAGCTATATGTCGTTCACTGTCTCTGAGAGGTGAAATGGCGCAGCGAGGAATTCAGATGGACAAGGAAAAACTCTGCTGTTTGGATCTACTGAAGGATCCGGTGACTATTTCCTGTGGTCATAACTACTGTATGAGCTGTATTAGAAGCCACTGGGATGAAGAGGATCAGAAGGGAATCTACAGCTGTCCTCAGTGCAGACTGCTCCTTGTACCGAGGCCTGTGCTGTTGAAAAACACCATGTTGGCAGATGTAGTGGAGGAAATGAAGAAGACAGGACTCCAAGCTGATCACTGCTATGCCGGACCTGGAGATGTGGCCTGTGATTTCTGCACTGGGAGGAAGCTGAAAGCTCTCAAGTCATGTCTGCAGTGTCTGGTCTCTTACTGTGAGCAGCACCTCCAGCCTCACTATGAATCCCCCGCCTTTGAAAAACACAAGCTGGTCGACCCCTCCAAGAAGCTTCAGGAGAACATCTGCACTCGTCACAATGAGGTGATGAAGATTTTCTGCCGCACTGATCAGCAGTGTATCTGTTATCTCTGCTCCATCGATGAACATAGAGGCCACGACACAGTTTCAGCTGCAGCAGAAATGACTGAGAGGCAAAAAGAGCTCGGGGCGAGTCGACAAAAGATCCAACAGAGAATCCAGAACGGAGAGAAAGATGTGGAGGTTCTCCAGCAGGACATGGAGGCTATCAATCGCTCCGCTGATAAAGCAGTGAAGAACAGCGAGAAGATCTTCACAGATCTGATCCGTCTCATTGAGAAAAGAATCTCAGATGTGAAGCAGCAGGTCAGATCTCAGCAGAAATCTAAAGTGAGTCGAGTCAAAGAGCTTCAGGAGAAGCTGCAGCAGGAGATCACTGATCTGAGGAAGAGAGACACTGACCTGGGGCAGCTGTCACACACAGAGGACCACACCCAGTTTCTACAGAACTGCACCTCGCTGTCAAATCTCGCTGTCTCTAAAAAGTCCTCCATTATCAATATCCGTCCTGTGCGACATTTTGAGGATGTGACAGCAGCTGTGTCAGAGGCCAGAGATAAACTCGAGAATATTCTTACTGAGGCGTGGACCAAGATCTCACTGACAGGGAATGAAGTGAATATTTTACTGCCACAGCCAGAGCCCAAGACCAGGGCTGGTTTCTTACAGCATTCATGTCAAATCACACTGAAGGCAAACACAGCAACCACAGAGCTGTTATTATCTGAAGGGAACAGAAAAGCAACAGGGAGGAGTGCTTTAGCATGGGAATTGGCTGTGTTATCAAATCAGTTACATCTTGATCGCCCAGGTTCACAAAGTGACATTGACCGGCTTCAGGTCCTGAGTAGAGAGAGTTTGACTGGACGTCATTACTGGGAGGTGGAGTGGAGTGGGTTTGCAGTTTCAGTAGCAGTCACATATGCGCACATTAGAAGAGCAGTCTATGAAAGTGGATTTGGGAACAATGAGAAGTCTTGGGCAGTATATTGTTTTAAAAATTGTTTTGAATTCAGACACAACAACATCAGAACTTTCATCTCTGGTCCTCAGTCCTCCAGAGTAGGAGTGTACCTGGATCACAGTGCAGGTATTCTGTGTTTCTACAGCGTCTCTGAAACCATGACTCTCCTCCACAGAGTCCAGACCACATTCACTCAGCCACTCTATGCTGGACTTTGGGTTAATTACAGTTCCACAGCTGAGCTCAAGTAGACAGAAATAATTGGGTGGATGGGGGAGATTCTGTTTTTCATTTAAATAGATCTTTTCTCCATCTTTGTTGCTCGCCTCTCTTTGCTGTGATGTTTCTGCACTTCCCACTGATGACCTGATAATCATGACTCTGCTGTCTTCTACCTTTGATTCTCTGTTGATATTGTTTAGATGTTGGAAAGTTTTGGTTGCTACTGTTAATATACTGTATATTCAAAGAATCTTCTGTTAAAAGTATGAATCTAATTTGTTTCAAAATATCAATGAAACTTGTGTTGTGAACTCTATATTGAAACAATGAAAACATAAATGAAGTAGAGTCTGACTGCAACATCCACATTAGCTGGAACAATTCATTGATTAATCCATTACTGGATTGACAGGAAATTAATTGGCAACTATTTGGATAATCTATTAGTTATTTATTGTATTGCATTGTTCAGTGTTTTCTGTAATTTTATAGACCAAACAATTAATCAATTAATCGAGAAAATAATAATCAGATTAATCAAATAATTATAAATTGTAATCCTGATTCACATATTTACCAGAGTGTATGAAGTGTTATTGTGTTATGTTAAAGTGTTATTATGTAATTATCATTACTTTGATACTTGTTGGTTTTTCCCCCACAGTGATGACATGTTGGTTTAAAAGACTGATTCTTGTTGAAGTGAATATGCAGATAGAAAGATAGAACCAGTCCTATACCAGGATTTACTGATTGTATGTGAACAAAATCCATCAATAAAGTTGATTTTCAAGTATTTCTTGTGAGTTCATTTAAGAACCTCTACTAGAGGTGCTGGAGAGAAGAGAAAAAGGGGTTTATTAATAAGCAGTTTTTCTCACTCAGGCCTGAAAAACAGGGACTGTAGTATTCTGTATACCTGCGCTGTTGTACTGTAAAAATAAAGAGCTGAAAAGTCAAAACTAAGAAATACAGATCAATGAGCAAAACAGCAGCAGCTCCTCCTGCAGTGACACTAACTAAGTCTGAATGAATAAAAACTACATAACCACAGTCTACCTGTACATTACACAACACTAACAACAATCCACTGGAGACTATTGTGAAGGCCACTCTCCCTAAAAATACAGACATAATAATGATAATAATGAATAATGATAAAAAAGGTTCATGGATATTTCACAACTGTTTAAGTCAGTTAAAATGGACAGAGATAGAAAAACTGAGAACATCAAATAGTAGCTCTATTTTTCCTCAGTTTTTCTTTGTCATTTTTTGCACAACAAACACCAGTTGATATACAGGACCATCACACTCTAATGTGCATCATGGTCCTGGGTGGATACTAGAGTGAAACCAAATGTTTGGGTCATTCAGGCATTTATAAAATTCAATTTAGAAAATGTGATAATTCTTCTTAACTAACTCAGGAGGTTAGTTACGTTCATTTATTTTTCACAAGCAACTTATTTTCCTGGAATGTATGAAAGCCTGATAACCCCTCCTTCCTCTCACTGTTATCAAGTTCAGCCAGTCCCAGTCAGTCCACATGTTTCCTGCAGATGGATGTAACCATCATACTGGGAAGTGCAAGTGCGCTCACACCCCATTCAATGCAGATCAGTGAGTGAACATGAAAAAGGGAACTCAGTTTTGGTTTGGATCAGTTCCCAGCGTCTTTCTTGTATGAGAAAGTGAAACTATTTGTCATTCACTGTCTCTGAGAGGTGAAATGGCGCAGCGAGGAATTGAGATGGACAAGGAAAAACTCTGCTGTTCGATCTGTTTGGATCTACTGAAGGATCCGGTGACTATTTCCTGTGGTCACAACTACTGTATGAGCTGTATTAGAAGCCACTGGGATGTAGAGGATCAGAAAGGAATCTACAGCTGTCCTCAGTGCAGACTGCTCCTTGTACCGAGGCCTGTGCTGTTGAAAAACACCATGTTGGCAGATTTAGTGGAGGAAATGAAGAAGACAGGACTCCAAGCTGCTCCAGCTGATCACTGCTATGCCGGACCTTGAGATGTGGTCTGTGATTCCTGCACTGGGAGAAAGCTGAAAGCTTTCAAGTCCTGTCTGCAGTGTCTGGTCTCTTTCTGTGAGCAGCACCTCCAGCCTCACTATGAATCCCCCGCCTTTGAAAAACACAAGCTGGTCGACCCCTCCAAGAAGCTTCAGGAGAACATCTGCACTCGTCACAATGAGGTGATGAAGATTTTCTGCCGCACTGATCAGCAGTGTATCTGTTATCTCTGCTCCATGGATGAACATAAAGGCCACGACACAGTTTCAGCTGCAGCAGAAATGACTGAGAAGCAGAAAGAGCTCGGGGCGAGTCGGCAAAAGATCCAGCAGAGAATCCAGAACAGAGAGAAAGATGTGAAGATGCTCCAGCAGGAGATGGATGCTATAAATCACTCTGCTGATAAAGCAGTGAAGGACAGCGAGAAGATCTTCACAGATCTGATCCGTCTCATTGAGAAAAGAAGCTCCGATGTGAAGCAGCAGGTCAGATCTCTGCAGAAATCTAAAGTGAGTCGAGTCAAAGAGCTTCAGGAGAAGCTGCAGCAGGAGATCACTGATCTGAGGAAGAGAGACACTGAACTGGAGCAGCTGTCACACACAGAGGACCACACCCAGTTTCTACAGAACTATCCCTCGCTGTCAAATCTCGCTGTCTCTAAAAAGTCATCCAGCATCAATATCCGTCCTGTGCGACACTTTGAGGATGTGACAGCAGCTGTGTCAGAGGTCAGAGATAAACTCGAGAACATTCTTACTGAGGCGTGGACCAAGATCTCACTGACAGGGACTGAAGTGAATATTTTACTGCCACAGGCAGAGCCCAAGACCAGGGCTGATTTCTTACAGTATTCATGTCAAATCACACTGGATCCAAACAGAGCAAACAGACAGATGTTATTATCTGAAGGGAACAGAAAAGCAACAATGACGAGAGCATCAACACGCACAGAGCTAATGATGTTACAATTTGGTCTCCCAGGTTCACACAGCAACATTGACAGTTTTCAGGTCCTGAGCAGACAGAGTTTGACTGGACGTCATTACTGGGAGGTGGAGTGGAGTGGGGGTGCAGTTTCAGTAGCAGTCACATACGCACATATGAGAAGAGCAGTCTATGAAAGTGGATATGGGAACAATGACAAGTCTTGGGCATTAGATTGTTTGATAAATGGTTATGAATTAAGACACAACAACATCAGAACTCCCATCCCAGGTCCTCGGTCCTCCAGAGTAGGAGTGTACCTGGATTACTGTGCAGGTATTCTGTGTTTCTACAGCGTCTCTGAAACCATGACTCTCCTCCACAGAGTCCAGACCACATTCACTAGGCCACTCTATGCTGGACTTTGGGTTTTCAATGGATCCACAGCTGAGATCAAGTAGACTGGAATGAATGGGTGGATGGGGGAGATTCTGTTTTTCATTTAAATAGATCTTTTCTTCATCTTTGCTGCTCACCTCTCTTTGCTGTGATGTTTCTGCACTTCCCACTGTTGAACTGATGATTGTAACTCTGTTGATATCGTTTAGATGTTGGAAGGTTTTGGTTGATAATGTTAATATACTGTATATTCAAAGAATCTTCTGTTAAAAGTATGAATCTAATTTGTTTCAAAATATCAATGAAACTTGTGTTGTGAACTCTACATTGAAACAATGAAAACATAAATGAAGTAGAGTCTGACTGCAACATCCACATTAGCTGGAACAATTCATTGATTAATCCATTACTGGATTGACAGAAAATTAATTGACATCTATTTGGATAATCTATTAGTTATTTATTGTATTGCATTGTTCAGTGTTTTCTAACATTTTATAGACCAAACAATTAATACGTTAATTAATCAAATCATAAATTGTAACCCTGATTCACATATTTACCAGAGTGTATAAAGTGTTATTGTGTTATAATGTTAAAGTGTTATCATGTAATTATCATTACTTTGATACTTGTTGGTTTTTCCCCCACAGTGATGATATGTTGGTTTAACAGATTGATTTTTGTTGAAGTGAATATGCAGATAGAAAGATAGAACCAGTCCTATACCAGGATTTACTGATTGTATGTGAACAAAATCCATCAATAAAGTTGATTTTCAAGTATTTCTTGTGAGTTCATTTAAGAACCTCTACTAGAGGTGCTGGAGAGAAGAGAAAAAGGGGTTTATTAATAAGCAGATTTTCTCACTCAGGCCTGAAAAACAGGGACTGTAGTATTCTGTATACCTGCGCTGTTGTACTGTAAAAATAAAGAGCTGAAAAGTCAAAACTAAGAAATAGAGATCAATGAGCAAAACAGCAGCAGCTCCTCCTGCAGTGACACTAACTAAGTCTGAATGAATAAAAACTACATAACCACAGTCTACCTGTACATTACACAACACTAACAACAATCCACTGGAGACTATTGTGAAGGCCACTCTCCCTAAAAATACAGACATAATAATGATAATAATGAATAATGATAAAAAAGGTTCATGGATATTTCACAACTGTTTAAGTCAGTTAAAATGGACAGAGATAGAAATACTGAGAACATCAAATAGTAGCTCTATTTTTCCTCAGTTTTTCTTTGTCATTTTGCACAACAAACACCAGTTGATATACAGGACCATCACACTCTAATGTGCATCATGGTCCTGGGTGGATACTAGAGTGAAACCAAGTGTTTGGGTCATTCAGGCATTTATAAAATTCAATTTAGAAAATGTGATAATTCTTCTTAACTAACTCAGGAGGTTAGTTACGTTCATTTATTTTTCATAAACGATTGAAATTTCTGTCTATTTAATGAGGCAGCATCCACAATAACATGTAGTACACAATGTGTTTTCATTAACCTATTTACTTATTTTGATATTTAGAGAGGGTGGATTCAGTACATGGATACACTTTACTGTGCACAAACAGGAAACTAAACAGCTGAGAACAAAGAGAATAAATCAACACAATACCAAAGAGAGCCACACAAAAACACAGAAAAATACTAAACAAGTCAAAATGTCTGCTGTAAAAGAGGCCTATCACTGTCACCAAGGGAAGACTAAGCCAGGGGGGACACCTGGTGGTGAAAACATGAAATGAAAAACAACCAGGAGTGGAGACAGAGATATGAAAATAACCTTTTCATTTGCTCCTTCCCTGACTGACTCCTTTACTGTCTCTCTACTCTCTGCTGATAATGCACTCAGAATCAACGTGGTTATGATCATACATCAAGATGCACTCTGCTATAACTTGTTTATGAAAATGTTTTCTTGTCCCTGATGTGGTAATAAACCCTGAAGAGTTCAAAGCCAGGTCACTAACAGCACCGACATTGTCTGTGTTCTTCTACATGAGCAGGTCAAGATTAAAGGTCGTCATTAATGAAATGGGTTTAATGAACAGATGTGTTTAATAATGTCACACAGCTGCTACAAACAAACCAAAGTGAACTAAATGATGAGAGGACTAGGTCAACACATCAACCTAAAACTGACTTATTATCTCAGCAGGGTTATCTTAGGTTGTGTGTTGAGAGCAGGATGTATTTTTATGTGGAATCCAGTCTCAAACTGTTCATATCATGTTGTAAAGAGGAGAGACCAGGAGGAGGAGATACCCTCTCCCCCCTTCTGCCCCCCAGAACCTTAACCCTAGCCCCGTAAACCGCAACACACATCAGACATCACCATGGTTTTAAGATAAAAATTAAGATTTTTATTTTCAGAAATAACTGTATTTATTATAATATAAATAAAGAATTGGTCCCTGGGGGCGGCCTATGCCTTAATGTGGTAGTAGGCAGTATATGTTTGGCATAATAACCTTTCAGCATCTTGTAATTCACAGAGGCTGCTAAGGTGCCAACTTTGCCCATCAGGATCTAATCTAAATAGTCATTCACACACCGCCTTCGGAAGCAATTTGGGGTTAAGGGTCTTTCTCGAGGACACATCGACATGTGACCCGGAGCAGCCGGGGATCGAACCACAGACCTTCCGAGTGGTGGACAACCTGCTCTACCCCCTGAGCCACAGCCGGTTATTCAAGTGCTCTGAGAGAAAACTAGAGTTCTGCACCTCCTCATGGCTCTGTTTTCAAGCTTTAAATAATCTAGCCTGTGACGGGAGACTTTGACCAATCACAGGTCATTCCAGAGAGAGAGCGTTCCTATTGGCTGTGCTCCGGCTGGTGGGCGGTGCTTGGTATTTCCTCAATACATCTCAACATGGCTGCCGGGTCACAAACGTTCTCATTTTACAGCTAAACAGTACACTACAAGATGTTTTTGAAAATGTTTGAGGTGAGACATAGGCATTACAGTAACAGAATATTGATTCATATTTGATCAGCGCTGCCTAGTTTGACCATTTGGTCGGAGTTTGCGAGTGATTGACAGCCGGCTCTCATAGACGACAGGTGGACGGCAGACTCCAGCTCGGCTCTGATTGGTTGTTTTCTTCCGGTCTGTTCCGAAATCTTGCAGATGCCATTAGGAGCACCGGAGGACACAGAGGCACATGATTTTTTTCAGATTACCTGTCTCATGTCCAATAACTTCTTTTAATGATATTTGCTCCATTTCTACCCACTGCAGCTTTAAGCCGGCCCTGCTTTAAACACTCCTCTTCCTGGAATGTATCAAAGCCTGGATCGTGGCAGTTTTGCAATTCAACTCTGACCAAGAGGAACGAGACAAGAATCTCTCGTGCAGGGCATGGTACGCAACACAAAGGTTAATTCGCATTGTGAACACCATTGAGAAGCTTTTCACTTCTTTTATCTCTCGTCTTCTTTTCTGTTCTGCTCCCTCCGGCTAAGGCTGTTTCTTTGCTCATCAGGTTTTGTTCCCATCTAAGGCAACGTGCTCCCCTAAAGATATTTTAACATGATCATACACGTAGTATGCGTAATGAGTCATTTTAATAAGTCCTCCAACCCATACGACCACATAAGTCGTTTGTTCTGTTGTGAAGCTCAAAGTGGGTGGCTCCCGCCGTCGCCATCTTGGCAGTGACGACACACAGCCTCAAGGCATTTACACACCGGGGGCGTTTTTTTCATGCGATTAATATGTCAATATGCAAATTTCGCCAATTGGCATGGCTGCCGGTATGAATAGTTTTGAAAATGTGAAATATTCGCCTGCCAATATTTATCATTTTGGTGTCGTTTATTCATCACGCCCCCGGTGTGTAAAGGCCTTAACTCCCGGCTATAAACTCTATAAACTAAGTCACCTGATAAACCCTCCTTCCTCTCCCTGCTCTCAAGTTCAACCAGTCAGTCCACATGTCTCCTGCTCCCTCCGCCCCCTCAGTTTTGATATGGATCAGTTCCCAGCGTCTTTTTTGTATGAGCAAGTGAAACTATTTGTCGTTCACTGTCTCTGAGAGGTGAAATGGCGCAGCGAGGAATTCAGATGGACGCGGAAAAACTCTGTTGTTCGATCTGTTTGGATCTACTGAAGGATCCGGTGACTATTTCCTGTGGTCACAACTACTGTATGAGCTGTATTAGAAGCCACTGGGATGAAGAGGCTCAGAAGAGAATCTACAGCTGTCCTCAGTGCAGACAGACATTTGGACCGAGGCCTGCTCTGGTGAAAAACACCATGTTGGCAGATTTAGTGGAGGAACTGAAGAAGACAGGACTCCAAGCTGCTCCAGCTGATCACCGCTATGCCGGACCTGGAGATGTGGCCTGTGATTCCTGCACTGGGAGAAAGAGAAAGCTCTCAAGTCCTGTATGCAGTGTCTGGTCTCTTTCTGTGAGCAGCACCTCCAGCCTCACTATGAATCTCCCGCCTTTGAAAAACACAAGCTGGTCGACCCCTCCAAGAAGCTTCAGGAGAACATCTGCACTCTTCACAATGAGGTGATGAAGATTTTCTGCCGTACTGATCAGCAGTGTATCTGTTATCTCTGCTCCATGGATGAACATAAAGGCCACGACACAGTCTCAGCTGCAGCAGAAATGACTGAGAGGCAGAAAGAGCTCGGGGCGAGTCGACAAAAGATCCAGCAGAGAATCCAGAAGAGAGAGAAAGATGTGAAGGTGCTCCAGCAGGAGGTGGATGTTATCAATGACTCTGCTGATAAAGCAGTGGAGGACAGCGAGAAGATCTTCACAGATCTGATCCGTCTCATTGAGAAAAGAATCTCAGATGTGAAGCAGCAGGTCAGATCTCAGCAGAAAACTAAAGTGAGTCGAGTCAAAGAGCTTCAGGAGAAGCTGCAGCAGGAGATCACTGATCTGAGGAAGAGAGACACTGAACTGGAGCAGCTGTCACACACAGAGGACCACACCCAGTTTCTACAGAACTACCCCTCGCTGTCAAATCTCGCTGTCTCTAAAAAGTCATCTAGCATCAATATCCGTCCTGTGCGACACTTTGAGGATGTGACAGCAGCTGTGTCAGAGGCCAGAGATAAACTCGAGAACATTCTTACTGAGGCGTGGACCAAGATCTCACTGACAGGGACTGAAGTGGATATTTTACTGCCACAGGCAGAGCCCAAGACAAGGGCTGATTTCTCACAGTATTCAAGTCAAATCACACTGGATCCAGACACAGCAAACACACTGCTGTTGTTATCTGTAGGGATCAGAAAAGCAACAGTGGCTCAATCACTAGTAAGAATGCGAATGATGTTAATTCAGCGACAACTTGGTCGCCCAGGTTCAGGCAGCAACATTGACAGTCATTAGGTCCTGAGCAGAGAGAGTTTGACTGGACGTCATTACTGGGAGGTGGAGTGGAGTGGGTTTGAAGTTTCAGTAGCAGTCACATACGCATATATAAGAAGAGCAATCCATGAAAGTGAATTTGGAAACGATAACAAGTCTTGGGCAGTATATTGTTTGAGGTCTGGTTATGAATTCAGACACAACAACATCAGTACTCCCATCCCAAGTCCTTGGTCCTCCAGAGTAGGAGTGTACCTGGATCACAGTGCAGGTATTCTGTGTTTCTACAGCGTCTCTGAAACCATGACTCTCCTCCACAGAGTCCAGACCACATTCACTCAGCCACTCTATGCTGGACTTTTTGTAGGTTATGGATCCACAGCTGAGCTCAAGTAGACAGAAATGATTAGGTGGATGGGGGAGATTCTGTTTATTTAAATAGATCTTTTCTTCATCTTTGCTGCTCGCCTCTCTTTGCTGTGATGTTTCTGCACTTCCCACTGATGACCTGATAATCATGACTCTGCTGTCTTCTACCTTTGATTCTCTGTTGATATTGTTTAAATGTTGGAACGTTTTGGTTGAATTAATAAGCATTTTTATTTTAGTTTTTGCCGTTAATGTTAAAATGGTGACGATATACTGTATATTGAAAGAATCTTCTGTTAAAAGTATGAATCTAATTTGTTTTAAACTATCAATGAAACTCAAACTTGTGTTGTGAACTCTACATTGAAACAATGAAAACAGAAATGAAGTAGAGTCTGACTGCAACATCCACATTAGCTGGAACAATTCATTGATTAATCCATTACTGGATTGACAGGAAATTAATTGACATCTATTTTGAAAATCAGTTAATTATTTATTGTATTGCATTGTTCAGTGTTTTTTTTATTTACATTTTATAGACCAAACAATTAATCAATTAATTGAGAAAATAATCATCAGGTTAATCAAATAATAAATTGCAACCCTGATTCACATATTTACCAGAGTGTATAAAGTGTTATTGTGATATTATGTTAAAGTGTTGTTATGTAATTATCATTACTTTGATACTTGTTGGTTTTCCCCCCACAGTGATGACATGTTGGTTTAACAGACTGATTTTTGTTGAAGTGAATATGCAGATAGAAAGATAGAACCAGTCCTATACCAGGATTTACTGATTGTATGTGAACAAAATCCATCAATAAAGTTGATTTTCAAGTATTTCTTGTGAGTTCATTTAAGAACCTCTACTAGAGGAGCTGGAGAGAAGAGAAAAAGGGGTTTATTAATAAGCAGTTTTTCTCACTCAGGCCTGAAAAACAGGGACTGTAGTATTCTGTATACCTGCGCTGTTGTACTGTAAAAATAAAGAGCTGTAAAGTTAAAACTAAGAAATACAGATCAATGAGCAAAACAGCAGCAGCTCCTCCTGCAGTGACACTAACTAAGTCTGAATGAATAAAAACTACATAACCACAGTCTACCTGAGGCCTGTACTACGAAGCGAGTTCAACATACCCAGGGTATCTTCTCGTTATCTGGCTTCACTTAACCTAACAAACGAGATCTCGCTAAACTGTACTACGAAGCTGGTTATCAACTCGGTAAGTCAACCCAGGGGTTTCCAATCTCGTTATGAGCGCGTTCACATGAACGAGGAGGTGTTTGTAACATATAACCAGAGACATTGACAAGTCTACTGACAGCAGACAGAGAGGCACATTTAACAAAGAGTAAACTATATCAGACAAATACGAAGAAGTTAAACACTTAATCCAGACTAAAAGTCACACAGTTGAAGCTGCCAAATGCAGGAAGGACAGCTGGTGAAAGAAAAAACTCCCGATGTGTGAATGCGTCAATTAACAGATTTATTAATTTAACGGAACACTCAAAAGTCAGATATAGTCGTCTAAATATAAATAGCTTTAAAGAGTGTGATAGATGAATGGATTACACCTATTTTAAAACTACGTTGACAAATTGGTGTCTGTGACTTTTTAAACCTCCTTTCACCTGCTTTCCCTCTCTGTGACGAAGTATAAATAAATAAATATAAAAATATAATTCAAAGCGGTAAACACCCACAACATAAATCCAACTGTTCTTTTTGCATTTGTCAGTTTTAACTGTGTTGGTTTTAGCCTGGATTATGATTTAAATTTCTTCATATGTGTGTAATATTACCATCAAATCACCACACCGAGCTCTGATTGGTCAGTAGGAGGTGCTTTCATCCGAGTTGATCTCTTATCTGGAACATAACCTGCTCCGGAGCAGGTTAGCCGTTCAGCATCAGTTACCATGGTGATCTACCTCGATAAGAAGTGAACCAGTTTCGTAGAACCGAAAACCCAGAGTTAACCCTGAAGTTACCTCGATAACGCCAAATATTGCTTCGTAGTACAGGCCTCAGGTCACTAACAGCACCGACATTGTCTGTGTTCTTCTACATGAGCAGGTCAAGATTAAAGGTCATCATTAATGAAATGGGTTTAATGAACAGATGTGTTTAATAATGTCACATAGCTGCTACAAACAAACCAAAGTGAACTAAATGGTGAGAGGACTAGGTCAACACATCAACCTAAAGCTGACTTATTATCTTAGCAGGGTTATCTTAGGTTGTGTGTTGAGAGCAGGATGTATTTTTATGTGGAATCCAGTTTCAAACTCTTCATATCATGTTGTAAAGAGGAGAGACCAGGAGGAGGAGATACCCTCTCCCCCCTTCTACCTACCAGAACCTTAACCCTAGCCCCGTAAACCACAACACACATCAGACATCACCATGGTTTTAAGATAAAAATTAAGATTTTTATTTTCATAAATAACTGTGTTTATTATAATATAAATAAAGAATTGGTCCCTGGGGGCGGCCTATGCCTTAATGTGGTAGTAGGCAGTATATGTTTGGCATAATAACCTTTCAGCATCTTGTTATTCAAATGGTAAATGGACGTGCATTTATAAAGCGTTTTTCTAGTCTTCCTACAACTCAAAGCGCTTTACACTACATGTCAGCATTCACCCATTCACACATTCACACACCAACTCATACACTGACAGCAGAGGCTGCTAAGGTGCCAACTTTGCCCATCAGGATCTAATCTAAATAGTCATTCACACACTGCCTTCGGAAGCAATTTGGGGTTAAGTGTCTTGCCCAAGGACACATGGACATGTGACCCGGAGCAGCCGGGGATCAAAACACCGATCTTCCGAGTGGTGGACAAACTGCTCTACCCTCTGAGCCACAGTGCTCTGAGAGAAAACTAGACCTCTGCACATCCTCATGGCTCTGTTTTCAGGCTTTAAATAATCTAGCCTGTGACGGGAGACTTTGACCAATCACAGGTCATTCCAGAGAGAGAGCGTTCCTATTGAGCGTTCCTATTGGCTGTGCTCCGGCTGGTGGGCGGGGCTTGGTATTTCCTCAAAACATCTCAACATGGCTGCCAGGTCACAAACGTTCTCATTTTACAGCTAAACAGTACACTACAAGATCTTTTTGAAAACATTTGAGGCGAGACATAGGCATTACAGTAACAGAATATTGATTCATATTTGATCAGCGCTGCCTAGTTTGACCATTTGGTCGGAGTTTGCGAGTGATTGACAGCCGGCTCTCATAGACGACAGGTGGACGGCAGACTCCAGCTCGGCTCTGATTGGCTGTTTTCTTCCAGTCTGTTCCGAAATCTTGCAGATGCCATTTGGAGCACCGGAGGACACAGAGGCACATGATTTTTTTCAGATTACCTGTCTCATGTCCAATAACTTCTTTTAATGACATTTGCTCCATTTCTACCCACTGCAGCTTTAAGCCGGCCCTGCGTTAAACACTCCTCTTCCTGGAATGTATCAAAGCCTGTATCGTGGCAGTTTTGCAATTCAACTCTGACCAAGAGGAACGAGACAAGAATCTCTCGTGCAGGGCATGGTACGCAACACAAAGGTTAATTCACATTGTGAACACCATTGAGAAGCTTTTCACTTCTTTTATCTCTCGTCTTCTTTTCTGTTCTGCTCCCTCCGGCTAAGGCTGTTTCTTTCCTCATCAGGTTTTGTTCCCATCTAAGGCAACGTGCTCTCCTAAAGATATTTTAACACGATCATACGCGTAGTATGCGTAATGTGTAATTTTAATAAGTCCTCCAACCCATACGACCACATAAGTCGTTTGTTCTGTTGTGAAGCTCAAAGTGGGTGGCTCCCGCCGTCGCCATCTTGGCCTGCCAATATTTAGCATTTTGGTGTCGTTTATTCATCACGCCCCCGGTGTGTAAAGGCCTTAACTCCTGGCTAATCCAAAGAGGTGGATAGACGGTGGAGTGGACCCGAGTGACGCAGCATAGGAGACAGCTCGACCTGGTACGGCACCCACCGGTCACTCACATTGGCCACGCCCTTAACTACGCCTAATTTTCTGGCCATTCCAAGAAATGTGGCTTTTGGCACTTCCGCGTTGGCTTCAATTCTCAGCACTGGAGGTTGGCGCTGCTTCCTCCACTGTAATACGAAACTCTGGAGTGTTTCCTAAATTTAACCGTAATGGTTGCAGTTTTCAACACATGGTTAATGTCGTGAAAAGGACGATTTACGAGCAAGTATGTGACGTGACATTGAAATAACTCAACGTTGACTTTAGGTTTCACAACGGGACACGAACACTGGTCTCCTGTGTGAAAGTCCTCTGTTTGTTTGACCAGTCGATCCTCCACTCCAACCCAACCTACGCAGACTTTGTTACTCTATAAACTAAGTCACCTGATAAACCCTCCTTCCTCTCCCTGCTCTCAAGTTCAACCAGTCAGTCCACATGTCTCCTGCTTCCTCCGCCCCCTCAGTTTTGGTTTGGATCAGTTCCCAGCGTCTTTCTTGTATGAGCAAGTGAAACTATTTGTCATTCACTGTCTCTGAGAGGTGAAATGGCGCAGCAAAGAATTCAGATGGACGAGGAAAAACTCTGCTGTTCTATCTGTTTGGATCTACTGAATCGTCCGGTGACTATTTCCTGTGGTCACAACTACTGTATGAGCTGTATTAAAAGCCACTGGGATGAAGAGGATCAGAAGGGAATCTACAGCTGTCCTCAGTGCAGACAGACCTTTGGACCGAGGCCTGCTCTGGTGAAAAACACCATGTTGGCAGATTTAGTGGAGGACCTGAAGAAGACAGGACTCCGAGCTGCTCCAGCTGATCACTGCTATGCCGGACCTGGAGATGTGGCCTGTGATTTCTGCACTGGGAGGAAGCTGAAAGCTCTCAAGTCCTGTCTGCAGTGTCTGGTCTCTTACTGTGAGCACCACCTCCAGCCTCACTATGAAGTTGTTCCATTAAAGAAACACAAGCTGGTCGACCCCTCCAAGAAGCTTCAGGAGAACATCTGCACTCGTCACAATGAGGTGATGAAGATTTTCTGCCGCACTGATCAGCAGTGTATCTGTTATCTCTGCTCCATGGATGAACATAAAGGCCACGACACAGTTTCAGCTGCAGCAGAAATGACTGAGAGGCAGAAAGAGCTCGGGGCGAGTCGACAAAAGATCCAGCAGAGAATCCAGAACAGAGAGAAAGATGTGAAGGTGCTCCAGCAGGACGTGGAAGCTATCAATCACTCTGCTGATAAAGCATTGAAGAACAGCGAAAAGATCTTCACAGATCTGATCCGTCTCTTTGAGAAAAGAATCTCAGATGTGAAGCAGCAGGTCAGATCTCAGCAGAAATCTAAAGTGAGTCGAGTCAAAGAGCTTCAGGAGAAGCTGCAGCAGGAGATCACTGATCTGAGGAAGAGAGACACTGACCTGGAGCAGCTGTCACACACAGAGGACCACACCCAGTTTCTACAGAACTACCCCTCGCTGTCAAATCTCGCTGTCTCTAAAAAGTCATCCAGCATCAATATCCGTCCTGTGCGACACTTTGAGGATGTGACAGCAGCTGTGTCAGAGGTCAGAGATAAACTCGAGAACATTCTTACTGAGGCGTGGACCAAGATCTCACTGACAGGGACTGAAGTGAATATTTTACTTCGACAGGCACAGCCCAAGACCAGGGCTGATGTCTTACAGTATTCATGCCAAATCACACTGGATCCAAAAACAGCAAACAGACGGATGTTATTATCTGAAGGGAACAGAAAAGCAACAATGAGGAATACATCAACACGCACAGATGTAAAGATGTTACAATTTGGTCGCCCATGTTCATTCAGCAACAGTGACAGTCAACAGGTCGTGAGCAGAGAGAGTTTGACTGGACGTCATTACTGGGAGGTGGAGTATAGTGGGTTTGCAGTTTCAGTAGCAGTCACATACGCGTATAGGAGAAGAGAAGTCTATGATAGAGAATTTGGGAACAATGACAAGTCTTGGGCAGTACAGTGGTTGGCAAATCATTATGAATTCAGTCATAACAACATCATAACTCACATCTCAGGTCCTCAGTCCTCCAGAGTAGGAGTGTACCTGGATCACAGTGCAGGTATTCTGTGTTTCTACATCGTCTCTGAAACCATGACTCTCCTCCACAGAGTCCAGACCACATTCACTGAGCCACTCTATGCTGGACTTTGGATTTTTGATGGATGCACAGCTGAGCTCAAGTAGACTGGAATGATTAGGTGGATGGGGGAGATTCTGTTTTTCATTTAAATAGATCTTTTCTTCATCTTTGTTGCTCGCCTCTCTTTGCTGTGATGTTTCTGCACTTCCCACTGATGACCTGATAATCATGACTCTGCTGTCTTCTACCTTTGATTCTCTGTTGATATTGTTTAAATGTTGGAACGTTTTGGTTGAATTAATAAGCATATTCATTTTAGTTTTTGCCGTTAATGTTAAAATGGTGACGATATACTGTATATTGAAAGAATCTTCTGTTAAAAGTATGAATCTAATTTGTTTTAAAATATCAATGAAACTTGTGTTGTGAACTCTACATTGAAACAATAAAAACAGAAATGAAGTAGAGTCTGACTGCAACATCCACATTAGCTGGAACAATTCATTGATTAATCCATTACTGGATTGACAGAAAATGAATTGGCAACTATTTGGATAATCTATTAATTATTTATTGTATTGCATTGTTCAGTGTTTTCTGACATTTTATTGACCAAACAATTAATACGTTAATTAATCAAATCATAAATTGCAACCCTGATTTACATATTTACCAGAGTGTATAAAGTGTTATTGTGTTATTATGTTAAAGTTTTATTATGTCATTATCATTACTTTGATACTTGTTGGTTTTTCCCCCACAGTGATGACATGTTGGTTTAACAGACTGATTTTTGTTGAAGTGAATATGCAGATAGAAAGATAGAACCAGTCCTATACCAGGATTTACTGATTGTATGTGAACGAAATCCATCAATAAAGTTGATTTTCAAGTATTTCTTGTGAGTTCATTTAAGAACCTCTACTAGAGGAGCTGGAGAGAAGAGAAAAAGGGGTTTATTAATAAGCAGTTTTTCTCACTCAGGCCTGAAAAACAGGGACTGTAGTATTCTGTGTACCTGCGCTGTTGTACTGTAAAAATAAAGAGCTGTAAAGTTAAAACTAAGAAATACAGATCAATGAGCAAAACAGCAGCAGCTCCTCCTGCAGTGACACTAACTAAGTCTGAATGAATAAAAACTACATAACCACAGTCTACCTGTACATTACACAACACTAACAACAATCCACTGGAGACTATTGTGAAGGCCACTCTCCCTAAAAATACAGACATAATAATGATAATAATGAATAATGATAAAAAAGGTTCATGGATATTTCACAACTGTTTAAGTCAGTTAAAATGGACAGAGATAGAAAAACTGAGAACATCAAATAGTAGCTCTATTTTTCCTCAGTTTTTCTTTGTCATTTTTTGCACAACAAACACCAGTTGATATACAGGACCATCACACTCTAATGTGCATCATGGTCCTGGGTGGATACTAGAGTGAAACCAAATGTTTGGGTCATTCAGGCATTTATAAAATTCAATTTAGAAAATGTGATAATTCTTCTTAACTAACTCAGGAGGTTAGTTACGTTCATTTATTTTTCACAAGCAACTTATTTTCCTGGAATGTATGAAAGCCTGATAACCCCTCCTTCCTCTCACTGTTATCAAGTTCAGCCAGTCCCAGTCAGTCCACATGTTTCCTGCAGATGGATGTAACCATCATACTGGGAAGTGCAAGTGCGCTCACACCCCATTCAATGCAGATCAGTGAGTGAACATGAAAAAGGGAACTCAGTTTTGGTTTGGATCAGTTCCCAGCGTCTTTCTTGTATGAGAAAGTGAAACTATTTGTCATTCACTGTCTCTGAGAGGTGAAATGGCGCAGCGAGGAATTGAGATGGACAAGGAAAAACTCTGCTGTTCGATCTGTTTGGATCTACTGAAGGATCCGGTGACTATTTCCTGTGGTCACAACTACTGTATGAGCTGTATTAGAAGCCACTGGGATGTAGAGGATCAGAAAGGAATCTACAGCTGTCCTCAGTGCAGACTGCTCCTTGTACCGAGGCCTGTGCTGTTGAAAAACACCATGTTGGCAGATTTAGTGGAGGAAATGAAGAAGACAGGACTCCAAGCTGCTCCAGCTGATCACTGCTATGCCGGACCTGGAGATGTGGCCTGTGATTCCTGCACTGGGAGAAAGCTGAAAGCTTTCAAGTCATGTCTGCAGTGTCTGGTCTCTTTCTGTGAGCAGCACCTCCAGCCTCACTATGAATCCCCCGCCTTTGAAAAACACAAGCTGGTCGACCCCTCCAAGAAGCTTCAGGAGAACATCTGCACTCGTCACAATGAGGTGATGAAGATTTTCTGCCGCACTGATCAGCAGTGTATCTGTTATCTCTGCTCCATGGATGAACATAAAGGCCACGACACAGTTTCAGCTGCAGCAGAAATGACTGAGAGGCAGAAAGAGCTCGGGGCGAGTCGACAAAAGATCCAGCAGAGAATCCAGAACAGAGAGAAAGATGTGAAGGTGCTCCAGCAGGAGGTGGATGCTATCAATCACTCTGCTGATAAAGCAGTGAAGAACAGCGAGAAGATCTTCACAGATGTGATCCGTCTCTTTGAGAAAAGAAGCTCCGATGTGAAGCAGCAGGTCAGATCTCTGCAGAAATCTAAAGTGAGTCGAGTCAAAGAGCTTCAGGAGAAGCTGCAGCAGGAGATCACTGATCTGAGGAAGAGAGACACTGAACTGGAGCAGCTGTCACACACAGAGGACCACACCCAGTTTCTACAGAACTATCCCTCGCTGTCAAATCTCGCTGTCTTTAAAAAGTCATCCAGCATCAATATCCGTCCTGTGCGACACTTTGAGGATGTGACAGCAGCTGTGTCAGAGGTCAGAGATAAACTCGAGAACATTCTTACTGAGGCGTGGACCAAGATCTCACTGAGAGGGACTGAAGTGAATATTTTACTGCCACAGGCAGAGCCCAAGACCAGGGCTGATTTCTTACAGTATTCATGTCAAATCACACTGGATCCAAACACAGCAAACACACAGATGTTATTATCTGAAGGGAACAGAAAAGCAACAATGACGAGAGCATCAACACGCACAGAGCTAATGATGTTACAATTTGGTCTCCCAGGTTCACACAGCAACATTGACAGTTTTCAGGTCCTGAGCAGACAGAGTTTGACTGGACGTCATTACTGGGAGGTGGAGTGGAGTGGGGGTGCAGTTTCAGTAGCAGTCACATACGCACATATGAGAAGAGCAGTCTATGAAAGTGGATATGGGAACAATGACAAGTCTTGGGCATTAGATTGTTTGATAAATGGTTATGAATTAAGACACAACAACATCAGAACTCCCATCCCAGGTCCTCGGTCCTCCAGAGTAGGAGTGTACCTGGATTACTGTGCAGGTATTCTGTGTTTCTACAGCGTCTCTGAAACCATGACTCTCCTCCACAGAGTCCAGACCACATTCACTAGGCCACTCTATGCTGGACTTTGGGTTTTCAATGGATCCACAGCTGAGATCAAGTAGACTGGAATGAATGGGTGGATGGGGGAGATTCTGTTTTTCATTTAAATAGATCTTTTCTTCATCTTTGCTGCTCACCTCTCTTTGCTGTGATGTTTCTGCACTTCCCACTGTTGAACTGATGATTGTAACTCTGTTGATATCGTTTAGATGTTGGAAGGTTTTGGTTGATAATGTTAATATACTGTATATTCAAAGAATCTTCTGTTAAAAGTATGAATCTAATTTGTTTCAAAATATCAATGAAACTTTTGTTGTGAACTCTACATTGAAACAATGAAAACACAAATGAAGTAGAGTCTGACTGCAACATCCACATTAGCTGGAACAATTCATTGATTAATCCATTACTGGATTGACAGAAAATTAATTGACATCTATTTAGATAATCTATTAGTTATTTATTGTATTGCATTGTTCAGTGTTTTCTAACATTTTATAGACCAAACAATTAATACGTTAATTAATCAAATCATAAATTGTAACCCTGATTCACATATTTACCAGAGTGTATAAAGTGTTATTGTGTTATAATGTTAAAGTGTTATCATGTAATTATCATTACTTTGATACTTGTTGGTTTTTCCCCCACAGTGATGACATGTTGGTTTAACAGACTGATTTTTGTTGAAGTGAATATGCAGATAGAAAGATAGAACCAGTCCTATACCAGGATTTACTGATTGTATGTGAACAAAATCCATCAATAAAGTTGATTTTCAAGTATTTCTTGTGAGTTCATTTAAGAACCTCTACTAGAGGTGCTGGAGAGAAGAGAAAAAGGGGTTTATTAATAAGCAGTTTTTCTCACTCAGGCCTGAAAAACAGGGACTGTAGTATTCTGTATACCTGCGCTGTTGTACTGTAAAAATGAAGAGCTGAAAAGTCAAAACTAAGAAATACAGATCAATGAGCAAAACAGCAGCAGCTCCTCCTGCAGTGACACTAACTAAGTCTGAATGAATAAAAACTACATAACCACAGTCTACCTGTACATTACACAACACTAACAACAATCCACTGGAGACTATTGTGAAGGCCACTCTCCCTAAAAATACACACATAATAATGATAATAATGAATAATGATAAAAAAGGTTTATGGATATTTCACAACTGTTTAAGTCAGTTAAAATGGACAGAGATAGAAAAACTGAGAACATCAAATAGTAGCTCTATTTTTCCTCAGTTTTTCTTTGGCCTTTTGCACAACAAACACCAGTTGATATACATGACCATCACACTCTAATGTGCATCATGGTCCTGGGTGGATACTAGAGTGAAACCAAATGTTTGGGTCATTCAGGCATTTATAAAATTCAATTTATAAAATGTGATAATTCTTCTTAACTAACTCAGGAGGTTAGTTACGTTCATTTATTTTTCATAAACGATTGAAATTTCTGTCTATTTAATGAGGCAGCATCCACAATAACATGTAGTACACAATGTGTTTTCATTAACCTATTTACTTATTTTGATATGTAGAGAGGGTGGATTCAGTACATGGATACACTTTACTGTGCACAAACAGGAAACTAAACAGCTGAGAACAAAGAGAATAAATCAACACAATACCAAAGAGAGCCACACAAAAACACAGAAAAATACTAAACAAGTCAAAATGTCTGCTGTAAAAGAGGCCTATCACTGTCACCAAGGGAAGACTAAGCCAGGGGGGACACCTGGTGGTGAAAACATGAAATGAAAAACAACCAGGAGTGGAGACAGAGATATGAAAATAACCTTTTCATTTGCTCCTTCCCTGACTGACTCCTTTACTGTCTCTCTACTCTCTGCTGATAATGCACTCAGAATCAACGTGGTTATGATCATACATCAAGATGCACTCTGCTATAACTTGTTTGTGAAAACGTTTTCTTGTCCCTGATGTGGTAATAAACCCTGAAGAGTTCAAAGCCAGGTCACTAACAGCACCGACATTGTCTGTGTTCTTCTACATGAGCAGGTCAAGATTAAAGGTCGTCATTAATGAAATGGGTTTAATGAACAGATGTGTTTAATAATGTCACATAGCTGCTACAAACAAACCAAAGTGAACTAAATGATGAGAGGACTAGGTCAACACATCAACCTAAACCTGACTTATTATCTCAGCAGGGTTATCTTAGGTTGTGTGTTGAGAGCAGGATGTATTTTTAGGTGGAATCCAGTCTTCAACTGTTCATATCATATTCTAAAGAGGGGCTACATGAACACACTGACTTGCTTGTAAACGACTTATCTTCCTGGAATCTATATAATGCCTCATGACCCTTCCTTCTTCTTACTGCTCTCAAGTTCAGCCAGTCCCAGTCAGTCCACATGTTTCCTGCTTCCTCCGCCACTCACAGATCTGCAAGTGTACAGATGGGTGTAACCATGCAAGTGCGCTCACACCTCATTCACCGCAGATCAGTGAGTGAACATCAAAAGGGGAACTCAGTTTTGGTTCGGATCAGTGCCCAGCGTCTTTCTTGTATGAGGAAGTGAAGCTATTTTTCATTCACTGTCTCTGAGAGGTGAAATGGCGCAGCGAGGAATTCAGATGGACGAGGAAAAACTCTGCTGTTCGATCTGTTTGAATCTACTGAAGGATCCGGTGACTATTTCCTGTGGTCACAACTACTGTATGAGCTGTATTAAAAGCCACTGGGATGAAGAGGATCAGAAGGGAATCTACAGCTGTCCTCAGTGCAGACAGACCTTTGGACCGAGGCCTGCTCTGGTGAAAAACACCATGTTGGCAGATGTAGTGGAGGAACTGAAGAAGACAGGACTCCAAGCTGCTCCAGCTGATCACTGCTATGCCGGACCTGGAGATGTGGCCTGTGATTTCTGTACTGGGAGGAAGCTGAAAGCTCTCAAGTCCTGTCTGCAGTGTCTGGTCTCTTACTGTGAGCAGCACCTCCAGCCTCACTATGAAGTTGTTCCATTAAAGAAACACAAGCTGGTCGACCCCTCCAAGAAGCTTCAGGAGAACATCTGCACTCGTCACAATGAGGTGATGAAGATTTTCTGCCGCACTGATCAGCAGTGTATCTGTTATCTCTGCTCCATGGATGAACATAAAGGCCACGACACAGTTTCAGCTGCAGCAGAAATGACTGAGAGGCAGGAAGAGCTCGGGGCGAGTCGACAAAAGATCCAGCAGATAATCCAGAACAGAGAGAAAGATGTGAAGGTGCTCCAGCAGGAGGTGGAGACTATCAATCACTCTGTTGATAAAATAGTGGAGGACAGCGAAAAGATCTTCACAGATCTGATCCGTCTCATTGAGAAAAGAATCTCAGATGTGAAGCAGCAGGTCAGATCTCAGCAGAAATCTAAAGTGAGTCAAGTCAAAGAGCTTCAGGAGAAGCTGCAGCAGGAGATCACTGATCTGAGGAGGAGAGACACTGAACTGGAGCAGCTCTCACACACAGAGGACCACACCCAGTTTCTACAGAACTACACCTCGCTGTCAAATCTCGCTGTCTCTAAAAAGTCATCTAGCATCAATATCCGTCCTGTGCGACACTTTGAGGATGTGACAGCAGCTGTGTCAGAGGCCAGAGATAAACTCGAAAACATTCTTACTGAGGCGTGGACCAAGATCTCACTGACAGGGACTGAAGTGGATATTTTACTGCCACAGGCAGAGCCCAAGACAAGGGCTGATTTCTCACAGTATTCAAGTCAAATCACACTGGATCCAGACACAGCAACCACACGGCTGTTGTTATCTGTAGGGATCAGAAAAGCAACAGTGGCTCAATCACTAGTAAGAATGCGAATGATGTTAATTCAGCGACAACTTGGTCGCCCAGGTTCAGGCAGCAACATTGACAGTCATTAGGTCCTGAGCAGAGAGAGTTTGACTGGACGTCATTACTGGGAGGTGGAGTGGAGTGGGTTTGAAGTTTCAGTAGCAGTCACATACGCATATATAAGAAGAGCAATCCATGAAAGTGAATTTGGAAACGATAACAAGTCTTGGG
Source organism: Sebastes fasciatus (assembly GCF_043250625.1). Lineage (NCBI taxonomy): Eukaryota > Metazoa > Chordata > Actinopteri > Perciformes > Sebastidae > Sebastes > Sebastes fasciatus. The sequence goes on from NC_133813.1 coordinate 8,379,830, forward strand.
CAGTATATTGTTTGAGGTCTGGTTATGAATTCAGACACAACAACATCAGTACTCCCATCCCAAGTCCTTGGTCCTCCAGAGTAGGAGTGTACCTGGATCACAGTGCAGGTATTCTGTGTTTCTACAGCGTCTCTGAAACCATGACTCTCCTCCACAGAGTCCAGACCACATTCACTCAGCCACTCTATGCTGGACTTTTTGTAGGTTATGGATCCACAGCTGAGCTCAAGTAGACAGAAATGATTAGGTGGATGGGGGAGATTCTGTTTATTTAAATAGATCTTTTCTTCATCTTTGCTGCTCGCCTCTTTGCTGTGATGTTTCTGCACTTCCCACTGATGACCTGATAATCATGACTCTGCTGTCTTCTACCTTTGATTCTCTGTTGATATTGTTTAAATGTTGGAACGTTTTGGTTGAATTAATAAGCATTTTTATTTTAGTTTTTGCCGTTAATGTTAAAATGGTGACGATATACTGTATATTGAAAGAATCTTCTGTTAAAAGTATGAATCTAATTTGTTTTAAACTATCAATGAAACTCAAACTTGTGTTGTGAACTCTACATTGAAACAATGAAAACAGAAATGAAGTAGAGTCTGACTGCAACATCCACATTAGCTGGAACAATTCATTGATTAATCCATTACTGCATTGACAGGAAATTAATTGACATCTATTTTGAAAATCAGTTAATTATTTATTGTATTGCATTGTTCAGTGTTTTTTTTATTTACATTTTATAGACCAAACAATTAATCAATTAATTGAGAAAATAATCATCAGGTTAATCAAATAATCATAAATTGTAACCCTGATTCACATATTTACCAGAGTGTATAAAGTGTTATTGTGATATTATGTTAAAGTGTTGTTATGTAATTATCATTACTTTGATACTTGTTGGTTTTTCCCCCACAGTGATGACATGTTGGTTTAACAGACTGATTTTTGTTGAAGTGAATATGCAGATAGAAAGATAGAACCAGTCCTATACCAGGATTTACTGATTGTATGTGAACAAAATCCATCAATAAAGTTGATTTTCAAGTATTTCTTGTGAGTTCCTTTAAGAACCTCTACTAGAGGTGCTGGAGAGAAGAGAAAAAGGGGTTTATTAATAAGCAGTTTTTCTCACTCAGGCCTGAAAAACAGGGACTGTAGTATTCTGTATACCTGTGCTGTTGTACTGTAAAAATAAAGAGCTGAAAAGTTAAAACTAAGAAATACAGATCAATGAGCAAAACAGCAGCAGCAGCTCCTCCTGCAGTGACACTAACTAAGTCTGAATGAATAAAAACTACATAACCACAGTCTACCTGAGGCCTGTACTACGAAGCGAGTTCAACATACCCAGGGTATCTTCTCGTTATCTGGCTTCACTTAACCTAACAAACGAGATCTCGCTAAACTGTACTACGAAGCTGGTTATCAACTCGGTAAGTCAACCCAGGGGTTTCCAATCTCGTTATGAGCGCGTTCACATGAACGAGGAGGTGTTTGCAACATATAACCAGAGACATTGACAAGTCTACTGACAGCAGACAGAGAGGCACATTTAACAAAGAGTAAACTATATCAGACAAATACGAAGAAGTTAAACACTTAATCCAGACTAAAAGTCACACAGTTGAAGCTGCCAAATGCAGGAAGGACAGCTGGTGAAAGAAAAAACTCCCGATGTGTGAATGCGTAAATTAACAGATTTATTAATTTAACGGAACACTCAAAAGTCAGATATAGTCGTCTAAATATAAATAGCTTTAAAGAGTGTGATAGATGTATGGATTACACCTATTTTAAACCTACATTGACCAATTGGCGTCTATGACTTTTTAAACATCCTTTCACCTGCTTCCCTCCTCTGTGACGAAGTATAAATAAATAAATATAAAAATATAATTCAAAGCGGTAAACACCCACAACATAAATCCAACTGTTCTTTTTGCATTTGTCAGTTTTAACTGTGTTGGTTTTAGCCTGGATTATGACTTAAATTTCTCCATATGTTTGTAATATTACCATAAGATCACCACACCGAGCTGTGATTGGTCAGTAGGAGGTGCTTTCATCCGAGTTGATCTCTTATCTGGAACATAACCTGCTCCGGAGCAGGTTAGCCGTTCAGCATCAGTTACCATGGTGATCTACCTCAATAAGAAGTAAACCAGTTTCGTAGAACCGAAAACCCAGAGTTAACCCTGAAGTTACCTCGATAACGCCAAATCCTGCTTCGTAGTACAGGCCTCAGGTCACTAACAGCACCGACATTGTCTGTGTTCTTCTACATGAGCAGGTCAAGATTAAAGGTCATCATTAATGAAATGGGTTTAATGAACAGATGTGTTTAATAATGTCACATAGCTGCTACAAACAAACCAAAGTGAACTAAATGGTGAGAGGACTAGGTCAACACATCAACCTAAAGCTGACTTATTATCTCAGCAGGGTTATCTTAGGTTGTGTGTTGAGAGCAGGATGTATTTTTAGGTGGAATTCATTCATTCTGATGTCTCAAACTCTTCACATCATGTTGTAAAGAGGGGCTACATGAACACACTGACTTGCTTGTAAACGACTTATCTTCCTGGAATCTATCAAAGCCTCATGACCCTTCCTTCCTCTTACTGCTCTCAATTTCAGTCAGTCCACATGTTTTGCTTCCTCCGCCACTCACAGATCTGCAAGTGTACAGATGGGTGTAACCATGCAAGTGCGCTCACACCTCATTCACCGCAGATCAGTGAGTGAACATCAAAAGGGGAACTCAGTTTTGGTTCGGATCAGTTCCCAGCGTCTTTCTTGTATGAGGAAGTGAAGCTATTTGTCAATCACTATCTCTGAGAGGTGAAATGGCGCAGCGAGGAATTCAGATGGACGAGGAAAAACTCTGCTGTTCAATCTGTTTGGATCTACTGAAGGATCCGGTGACTATTTCCTGTGGTCACAACTACTGTATGAGCTGTATTAAAAGCCACTGGGATGTAGAGGATCAGAAAGGAATCTACAGCTGTCCTCAGTGCAGACTGCTCCTTGTACCGAGGCCTGTGCTGTTGAAAAACACCATGTTGGCAGATTTAGTGGAGGAAATGAAGAAGACAGGACTCCAAGCTGCTCCAGCTGATCACTGCTATGCCGGACCTGGAAATGTGGCCTGTGATTTCTGTACTGGGAGGAAGCTGAAAGCTCTCAAGTCCTGTCTGCAGTGTCTGGTCTCTTACTGTGAGCAGCACCTCCAGCCTCACTATGAATCCCCCGCCTTTGAAAAACACAAGCTGGTCGACGCCACCAAGAAGCTTCAGGAGAACATCTGCACTCTTCACAATGAGGTGATGAAGATTTTCTGCCGCACTGATCAGCAGTGTATCTGTTATCGCTGCTCCATGGATGAACATAAAGGCCACGACACAGTCTTAGCCTCAACAGAAATGACTGAGAGGCAGAAAGAGCTCGGGGCGAGTCGACAAAAGATCCAGCAGAGAATCCAGAAGAGAGAGAAAGATGTGAAGGTGCTCCAGCAGGAGGCGGATGCTATCAATCACTCTGCTGATAAAGCAGTGAAGAACAGCGAGAATATCTTCACAGATCTGATCCGTCTCATAGAGAAAAGAATCTCAGATGTGAAGCAGCAGGTCAGATCTCAGCAGAAAACTGAAGTGAGTCGAGTCAAAGAGCTTCAGAAAGAGCTAGAGGAGGAGATCATCGAACTGAGGAGGAAAGACACTGAGCTGGAGCAGCTGTCACACGGAGAGGACCACACCCAGTTTCTACTCAGGTACCCCCTTCTGTCACATCTTAGTGAATCTACAGACTTACCCAGGAAAAATATCTGTCCTCTGAGGTACTGGGAGGATGTGCCAGTGGCTGTGTCAGAGGCCAGAGATAGACTACAGGACATTCTTAGTGAGGAGTGGATCAAGATCTCACATACACTGACTAACCTGGAAGTGCTACTGCCACAAGAAGAGCCCAAGAGCACAGATGAATTCTTAAAGTATTCACAAAGAATCACACTGGATCCAAACACAGCACACCCTCGGCTGTTATTATCTGAGGAGAACAGAAAAGCAACAAACATGAGTAAAAAACAATCGGATTCTAGTCAGCCAGATCGGTTTATTAACAGGTCTCAGGTCCTGGGTCAAGAGAGTCTGACTGGACGTCATTACTGGGAGGTAGAGTGGAGTGGGATAGGAGTTCATGTAGCTGTCACATACAAGGATATTGCCAGAAAAGGAGCAGAAAGTGAATTTGGAAACAATGACAAGTCTTGGGCATTAGATTGTTCAGATGAAGGTTATGAATTCAGTCATAACGGAAGTGATACTTCTATCTCAGGTCCTCAGTCCTCCAGAGTAGGAGTGTACCTGGATCACAGGGCAGGTATGCTGTGTTTCTACAGCGTCTCTGAAACCATGACTCTCCTCCACAGAGTCCAGACCACATTCACTCAGCCGCTCTATGCTGGGCTCAGGGTTTATAGTATTTTGGGTTTTAGATCATCGGCTGAGCTTTGTGAGCCAGAAGACAAAGGCTGTTAAAGAGGCACTGGGTGAGTTTTTGTTGTGAGTGTGTAAATAGATCTTTATCTATCTTTGCTGCTCAGCTGCCTTCACGGTTTGATCACAATCACTGATCATATGACTACAGGAGTTTTCTTTTTTATTCAAATACCTTTTTAATTTTGGTCATTGTGTCTACTGTAAAAGACAACAAAAAAATAAGTAATAAAAAATGTTAAAAACTGAGATATTAACTAAAATATTCAAAAAGAAATATACAACATAATGTAATGGTTAATGGTAAAAGACATGGAGCTGTTCACTGATATTGATCAGTATTCTATTGTGTTAATTACTAATTCAATGTTTCTGGGATATTTATATTATTTGTAACATGGTTATATGGAAATAAATAGATTTTGAACTAAAACTTCTAGTAAACAGTAAATATGTAAACAATAAAAATGACCAAAACATGGAGAGCGCCTGAGTATATCTTTATAAATTGTATCATAAATGTTGTATTTTAGTGTATTTTCATCAAATTTATAGTTACTGTTGTAGTCAAAGTGTAGTATAATACATTCAGTTGCATCACATGTCTGTGGGATCATGGCTTTAATGGTGATATTGCCTTTGAAATTAAGATTTTATACTATGCTTTTTTTTTTATTGCTTCTCCATTGGAATCTCCATGTTAATGTAGTTTTGTTTACTTACCATTTATTCATATTACTTAATTTCTAACCTTTCTAATGAGACCAAATATGCATACATGCCTGATGATTGAGGAACTGGTCCTGATTTTTCCGAGGAATAAGGCTAGAGCTCTGGAGGTTAAATAACGTGTATATGGATATAAGAATGTATGGAAAGAGTGAACCAGTTTACCAATTTACTGATTGGATATGTGAACAAAATTAATCAATAAAGTTTTTTCAAAATGAATACAGTATCCTTGTGTGTTTAGTCAAGAAAGTATTAAAGCTACAAAAGAAAATATGAAAATAATATGAAAGTATAACTGAGGGCCTTTTCCCACTAAAACATAACAAAGTGCAGTCGAATATAGAGAAGTGGAATCCCGACTAAAGGGAAGCAGCAGTGGAATCAACCACACTGGGTGAGTTAAATGTCTGAATGAAGTCATTCGGCCTCATTTACACGTTTTCTTATGTTCTCTCTTAAATTTGTTTGCAAACACACACCCAAGATCCAACAATTACCAGCTCGCTGTACATAATCCCTTACATAATACTACCATCATTATCCATCCTATTGGTTATAATGACATGGTACTCACCATGCTCATTGCTGAGATTTGAGAACAGGACAACATCATTACAACAAAGATGATCACGATGTTGTAAACAGGGACAAAAAACACAAAAGGTCGAAGTTCAAACTGCTCCTCTGATAAGACTGGTGTGCTCTTAAACACACATACCATACAAAAATACCAGGATGTATTACTATATCCGGTTGCATTTTGCAGTATCCAAGCCAGCATGCTTTTCTGGCTATTCTGACCCACAATCCTCTGTGCAGTGGATATATGAGTTTGAGGGTCAAAGTTCAAGGCACAATGTTATGAGGAAATAGTATGTCCTAATTGTATTCACACAGCATGCAACAGTACCTACTTTGTAAGGGCAGCTGCAGTACATACTAAAAGTAAAAAGAAAACTCACCTGTTTCACCAGGAAGAACTGTGCAAAAAAATTACGTTGTTATTAATTATCAAAGATTACTATGCATTATCCATGAATGTAGCATCTTCCTAAATGAGATATCATTTGTGTTAGGATATAAATTCATGTTTGGTAGGCCTAGTGCTTCAGACTGCATTCTCTCGATTCGTGTCCACAGTAGGCATCACATGGCTCCACCTTGTGGAACAAAAGAACCATTACAGTTAATAGAAATACCTTATTTAAACATGAATGATATGAAAAAAAACGTTTTATATATTGTTGATTTGATGGATGAACATAGCCATTTTTTACAAATTATGAACGGCCGAATGGTGCGTCACTTTTAATGCTGCGGCCGCAAGGAATTGTGGGATGTTATTCTCTCTTTTCCTTTGGTAAAGGATGGTCCAGTGTATCCTATGCTAAAGGAGATAATAAAGGAAGCATCTAAGCCTCTTTCCTTAACATTTGGTGAATTCGAACAGCTCTTATGATGGCTGCTACTGAGATACTTCTGGGTCATTTCACTCCGTTAGGAACCTTCCTAAGCAAAAAGGACTATTCGAACGCAATTTTTTATTTTTTTATTTTTTTTTATTTTATGTTGGTTTTGTTTTGTTTGTCACAGCTCTTTGTTTAAGTTTTCGATATGCTTCTTTTGTATGTAAATGTTTTAATGTTTTCTGCTGTTAATATGCATACTGTAATTTTGAAATAATAAAAAAAAAAAAAAAACATTAAAAAAAAAAAAAAAAAAGTTTTCGTCTTGCCCGGTCCAATATGGCGTCCACGCTGACGTATCGCCGCAACGGGATCGTCACTTCGTCACTACGGTGGCTTGTAGGGTATCACTACAGTGGCCATGCGGCGCGAACATTAGTTTGGGAATAAACAGAAGAGGGGGACTTTTTTTCGGTAAGCATACAAATGAAAGCTCTGGACCAGAGAGGAACATTTCCACGTTGAAGAGGAGACCAGTGGTCATGGAGAAGTTTACCCAGAGGATGAACCACCATGCCACCTTTCTCTTCAAATGGACCCTCAGCTTTGGTGAGTGAAAGCACATTTTCTTCTTTTCTGTCTTTAACTTTTGTGGTGCTGGATTGATTGATATGGATGGAAGAGTGTATCCATGCTTATCTATCAAGGTTGTTGTCATAAGATGGATCTGCAGCAATCTCTTGCAACTTAATTCCTATTTATTCATTATTTCTTTCAGCATGTTACACTGTGTCAGTCATAATCAGCATTAAGTCAGCGTCCTGTTGCTCGCGCTCGCCCGTGTGCACGCGCTAACTGAATGTGAGCGAGCATCCGTCAAAACAGTGAGGCGACACAAGTCAACTAAAACCACAATATCACTCTATATTTCAGCTGCTTGGCAGTAATGTTAGCTGACCAGACGAATGTCTCTCCATGAATCAATGCTGATTCTAGTGTTGGCTTTTCCTGCTTCAGCCTCCCGACCGCGGCCGGAGGGAACAGGGGAGACACCGGCACCTGGTCGGAGACGATAAAGTAACTTGCTGAGGAGCTCCGTCACTTCACAAGACACGGGGAACCTCTGTTGGTCTGGAGGAGCTGCAGCATTTATTCCTGCACAAACGTCCACTGTACATTCACTAGATATTCTCAGAGCTACGAACTCTTCTGCAGGGTATGGTTTGCGCGCATGCATGTGTAGAGGTGGAGCGAGCTGAGCGAGAACGAGCGCGCTGTGTGAATGAAGTCAGGCAGGCAGGCAGAGGAGCAGAGTACAGCAGAGACTCCGGCCCTGAAGACCAAAGCTACGGTCTCCCCCGCGTCCTCCGACCGTGGCCAACACTGTTTAACAGACGGGCTTCACTAGATATAACTTTGTGGTTTTGGTGCTTCCGTGTAGTTTGTGTTGGAGTCTTGTCTGAACAGCGTAGCCACACGCGAGCGCGCATGGGACACCGACTCGGATTGATGTATACGTGTAAGAAGTTACAAACAGTCCCTTTAAAGTACCAGTACTAATATAACCGGGCAGGGTATTGTGATACCTTTCTAGTATCGATACTGTGCAGCACTACACACATCACAGGCTAAAAATCAACAATGATAAAGGTACATGGATCTGTATAAGAACTGTTTAAATCAGCTTAAATGGACGAAAAAACTGAGAACATCAAATAGCTCTGTAGTATATTTCCTCAGTTTCACTTTGGCCTTTTGCACAACAAACACCAGGTGATACAAGACCATCACGCTGTGCATTATGGTCCTGGGTGGATACTGAAGGGAATGTTTCAGTCATTCATAAAATGAGTTACTGGAAGACAAACACAAACTAACAACAACAGGAGAAAAAATTCTTTTTTTTGCAAATGTATTATGTGAACTGTGAAGACTGAACGCCATCCTTACTGACACTGGCATCATAGTGAACAGTGGTAAAGGGCCTACTATAGCAGTACTGTTTGCAGACTCTGGGTGTCACTGCAGGACTGCGTCTGTCTCTTCCAGCTCTGCATCTGAACATCTGAACATCTGAACAGGTTTCAGCACTCACATTTTCCTCATATATCCCCGCATCTTCACCTGACTGTGCAGTTTAAGGGCTGTTCAACACTTTTTCATCAACATTGTTCCCCCCAGGCAGCCGACATAGCCCTCACTCCATCAATGAAGAATCTGATTTTTATTTATTTATTTTACCGCATTTTTACATTTTTGTGCCGGAGGAGTATACACCCAGCTGGGCCGAGCCATACTGGACAGATTATATGATTCTTAATATATGATGCGTCTTTGATTCATAGCTTTAGATGTACATGTTCACTTTTTATCTAACAAATCAATCTCTTGATATGTCCCTATTGATAGAGCGTCTTCATTCTGCACAAGCTGTAGCATATTTTAGTTTGTGCTTATTTATCTTATTTACATACACACAATATAACATAGCATACAGTCTTTTTCAGATCATCATTTCTGCTGTGGTAGTGCTTATAGTATTTTAAAAATATCAAACTTCCATACTTGCAGCCACAGCTTTTTCTGGTGAAATGAGTTAACATGTACACCACTGAATCCACATAGTTTTTTTATTTTTTTTTTATTGTATCCATCACTAAAAGTCCTGAGAATAGAATAGAAAATACTTTATTTTCTGCTTTTAACATACACAAAGCAGACATTTGTCTTATGTTCGCATGTGCAAAAACTGCTATTAAAAGAGTACATTAAAACAAATTATCACATCTAGACAGGACACATTAAAACACAGTAAAATACATTCACATAAAAACACAACACACCGATAGAAGCTACATTAAAAAGGAGCACCAGGTAACCCAGATTTTGTTTCCTTTTTGATGCAGAGTTTCTCCGTTTTGCGTTCTGTAAATGTAAGACAAATGTAATGCATGCAAATAGAAAGGTAAAATAATTAAAAGACAACAATAAATGCCAAATCATATACAGCTAAAATGATAAAAAAAGGCTTTGAAGAATATGAGCCGGACACAGCAAAAAACACCTGGAGGTGGCAAATAAAGAAATATCAGTCTGTGACATTTTAAAGTGACAATCGGTAATAGTCCACCCAAAATCAAATGAAAAGTCTGTAGCAGCTAGAATGCATGTATTTTTTACACTCTTTTGTTCTCCACTTGAACATTATATCGTCATGTGAACACTGAGACAACTGTATTCTGTACAGAGCCACCACAAAAGCACCCACTTCTTGTGCTACGCAGGCTTGAGCAGCTTTCATGGGGGAGACAAATGTTCAGAGGATGGACAAATGATATCTGAAACATGCTGCGTCAAACAATAATCTGTCAAATAAACTATTAGTCATTAAAGCCCCTGATAACTTGGTTTATAATCTGAAGTATTTATGAAATATTCATGATTAAATAAGCAACAATCAAAGAAAGAGAAAATAATCCATGTTAGTTTTTATTTGACATGCAATCATTTTTTTTTTTTTTAAGCCACTTTGGGACGGTGGGAACAAGTTGCTTTCTACTTTGCTGCACAACGTTGCTTATTTACGCATCCAGCAGTTACGGAGCAACATGATCATTCATTTGGAGTCGTGTCTCTGGTCACCTGATGAATGTAATGTCTAATATTCTCTCTCTGTTAACTGCTTTTAACTCCTGAGGGAGATATCTGTCTCTTTAGCTGCTAAATGCTCCACTATATGTTCACCAGCTAGTCTCTAACTGTATCTGTCAGCTGTTTGACGCTGAGCAGCGAGTGAACAGTGGGCTTTTTACAGCTTATTCTATGAAAAACAGCTAGCTGCAGCTGAAAATGACGTGAGAGCGATGTGAGTGAACCAAAATAATAAAGTTCAGCTCATTAGGCTTTATTTGCATGAATGTAACAGGGACAATATTGCCAAAGCGTCAAGTAATAATGAGATTATAAAGAAAAAAGTATTGTATGTTATATTCTTTATATAGTATTGTAAAGAATAAAGTTACAAGGGCTGCCCTCTCTCAGTCGATTAGTTGACAAACTGGTTGTTTTGGTGTTAATTAACTAAGATTTCTTTAGTTGATTTGTTGTTTTTTATGCTTTTTTCATGCTGAATGACTGATTTCCAAGAAACTTATGAGCACATCTCTGGTCAACTCAAGATTTTAAGTGGTGCATTTGTGTAATTCTCTAAGCTTCACAGATCTGTCGATTTAAATCAACTAATCGATTAGTCGACTAAGAATTTATTTTGGTGAGGACAGCCCTAAAAGTATATGACTGTATGAAATATTATGCAAGATAAGAATAGCGTTTGTTTTCATGAACGGCATTATGGTGCGTTGCTTTAAAAGTTGTGGCCGCAAGGAATTGTGGGGCGGCGTTATCTCCTTTCCTTTGGTAAAGGATGGTCCAGTGTATCCTATGCTAAAGGAGATAATAAAGGAAGCATTGAAGCACCTTTCCTTAACATTTAGAGAATTCAAACAGCTCTTATCATGGCTGCTACTGTAGATACCTCCGGGTCGTTTCACTTTTTCGACCGCAGCTTGACTCTCAATCCAATGTCTCCTCTGTGAACTCACAAAAGTGTGGCTTGATCTGATTTTGAAAAATAAATAAATAACCCCTCAATTGTCATCAGATTTCTTTGATTTTGTGAAATCCCCTTTGTTCAACGGGGTCCCTTCCACTTCAAACCAATAAGAAGAGCACAAAAACACAAATGCATAATTCTCTCATGTGAAATAACCAAAACTTTTTCTTTTTTTTTTCCTTTCCAGGCCTTAAATTTGAATTTTGAGTTTAATAATAATATTCAATTTTGTACCTTCTATGCCCCTTACACATTTTTAGATTAACATTTAATGGTTTCTGTTCGTTAAAGCAATCCTGCATGAATGACATCAGACTCCATCGGGGTTTTAAAAGTTGAAATTTTATTCGATTCATCCCTACAACCAGTAAAATTACCGCTATAACACTGCTAACAGCATGTTAAATCACTTTTTTTTTTTTTTTTTTGGCCGCTATCTCTCAGTCTCTCTGTCAAATCTGCATCAGTTCCACATCGGAGGCCTCCAGGCGGACTTAGATAATGCTCTCCATATTTACAGTGGCAGGAGGATTGGGAGGTTTTTGACTAGATCCCATTTGTGTGAACCTATTAGTGCTGAGCGCTCTGAGCTCCCTCTGATACGCCTCTGAGATTAGGCAATGGTATTACTGTAAGAGGATCGACTCGCCTCGAGGTGAGGGCCGAATATACGGCGAGAGAGAGAGAGAGAAAGAGAGGAACACACACAAAGACGGGAACGTGCTCACACAGATAGGACCACACAGTCCCCAGAAAAAATCAGGACCTGGCAGTGAGAGCGGGAAAGAGATAGACGGAGGAACACACACACACACACACAAACACACACACTTCAAAATGAAGAACTGAAAACAAGGACCTGCTATGATAACGATGGTAATGAAAGAGGAAATGTGTGTGTGTGAGAGAGAGAGAGAGAAACAGAGAAATGGAAACTGTTAAATTGAAATCGTCTGTTTGAGAAATACAGAGGTCCAAAAACTGAGCTTGCCAGGAGGGTTTTGGGACATGCCCTCCGACACATTTTTGATTTCCCTTATCTAAATATGAGCACTTTAAGACGTGGATATAAATAGCTTTAAGATCATGTCAGTGGGCAGGATTTTATTGATACTGCTACTCTTTCCGACACTCCTTATCGGCTCGGTTCTTTATTAATACTCTTATCGGTTCTTTGTCATTACTAAATAATTGTTTTTAAAATATATTATTTAAAAAAAAGAATAAATTCAGAGCAGGATTAGATTTATTTATATTTTAAATATAACTGTTTCTAGAGCAGCAACAGGACATTTTGACAACAGCAAAACACTATACAAACCCACTAATCTAGAATGTCAATAAAATAATAATATTCTTGAGTGAAGTTTATAATGAATGAATTACAAGAATGTTAAGATACGTGGCAAACTAAGCTAAACAGTTTTAGCTTGTTTGTAACAGTTCGCTATTAGCCGAGCTAGGGCGCCGTGCTTGTGTGAAAAGTAGCAGCGGTGGATGAGAGACCGCGGGCAGAGCGGATTGAAACGTTGCTTTTCTACGTGTTTCCGTCATCTTTATGCTTGTTGAACAGTTGTATTGATAAAGTATCGGCTTTTTACTCGCGACGTTTATTGCACTTACAGTAACGAGCGTAGTTGTCGTCAACTCGGGGCGGCTGTGGCTCAGAGGTAGAGCGGGTCGCCCGCCAATCGGAAGGAAAGAAATTGCTTCCGAAGGCTGTGCCATCGGTGTGTGAATGAGTGTTTAGATTAGATACCGATGGGCAGGTTGGCACCTTGCATGGCAGCCTCTGCTGTAAGTGTATGAATGTGTGTGTGAATGGGTGAATGCTGACATGTAGTGTAAAGCGCTTTGAGTGGTAGGATGACTAGAAAAGCGCCATTATTATCGCGTTAACCTTGACAGCCCTAGTAATAATTTCACTGTTTGCCTTATTTTGTGTTTCTAGATCTGAACAATGATCTTCAGGTCATAGAGAAGTTGGCACACACAAAGGACCACCGCACCTCATTCCTCTTTAAGAAGTGAACTTCATCGGTGAGTCAGATTTGTTGTTATATTATTGATTGCTGTATTGACTGACATGTATTGGCAGTGTGACGTTCACTGCATGTATTCTCCTCATGTTGGTGTTGTTTCGGTCAAGAGTAAGCAGCAGGCATTTGATGTTGAGAGATCTTTAACGCTGTCCTTTGGTGGTCCTAATATTGGTACGATAAGATATGTCGTCAGATCTTCATTGTTTGTGTGATTTTAGATCGCATTATTTGGCTGGAATTAGGGAATTTTTGTGCACAGTTTATTGGTTGTGCGAGTTTGGTTCAATGTTATATATGACATGGTTGGTACCAATGGATTCCTTAGGTTTTTCTAGTTTCATATGATGCCGGTTTCTTCACTACTAGCTTTAAAACTGGGCCCGCTACAACCTAAATTGCAAGTTGCGTTATAATAATAATTTAGTTTGCCTTATTTCGTGTTCCTAGATCTCAGCAATTAACTAGGTGAGTACAATGTCATTATAACTGATGTAAATTATAGAAAACTATGAAAATAAGACCCAAGTTGAATGAAACTGGAAGTTCAGATTCTCTCTTACCTCCATCCTTGTAAAGGAGAATATTTCCATTGGAATGGTCCAACTTCTAGATGTCTCATTCTGTATTGGTATGTTTCTAACATGTTGCACCTTTAATTCTACTAGTATAGGTCTGTGTGTGTGTGTTTGTGTGTGTGTGAGGCAGTGAGCCTCGGTCAGGAGGAGGTAGTTCGAGGAGGAGGAAGTCACAGCCTCCCCTCCATCCTCAGCAGAGGGAGAGAGCGCCGTGTCATAATTTATGCCTTAAAAAGCATGAATTTTTCAGGGCACAGTGGCAGAGATGGCACTTCATGTTTACGACAATCATTTCCTTAGTGAATGATTCATGTGGATGTGGCGCTTATGAATCTTTCAGGGAACAAACAGAAACACTGATGCTCAGAGCTTTAAACTCCTTCGCTGGTCGCTGCTCCAGCAGCCCAACCGAGTGTCTGGGAACAGGACAAACGGTGAAGCGAGCATGGGAATAATAACCCCACCTGCCTCCTCCTCACTTTGTTATTTCTCTGATTTATTTTCTAAGCACTTCTGTGGGTCACAGGAATATTTTTATAGCTCGACAGAATGTTAACGATTTGGATATTATTCTATCTACATGTCAAATTCTGGACAGTGTTGATAAGATTTAAGTTTCTTAGGTTTCTCCAATGGTTACACTAGGACTGCACGATTATGGCCAAAATGATAATAACGATTATTTAAATCAATATTGAGATCACGATTATTTATCAAGATTATTCATAGATTTTAGGCACAAAATAATTTTGTTTCAGGTCAAGGTTGTGCCAAAATATCAGTCCCGTGCTGTTACTCATTTGTACTAAGTGGGATTTTTAGCTGCCATAGTAGTCACTGCACCAGAGCTTTGCAACGAGGCATTAAATGCACCACTATTAGCAGTAGCTTTGCCAAATTTTCTGTGTGGCTGCCAGTCGGTCTGTATGACCGTGTTTTCAATTTTTGAGATTTGATCAGATTGGAAGCAGTTAAGCGTGTCAGTAAATATGGCTAATATGGAAGCAGGCTATTATTAGTTCGTATAAAAAACGTTGGACGGGCCACTGTCACCCTGATATTCACAGTCGCTCCTCTGCTCAGTGGAAGCATGTCCTCCTTTAAAAAAATCACATTTATCTGTTGCCTGGAAGCTGCAGTCGCCTGGTGGAAATCTTTCATTTTGCCTGTGTAGTGCCCTTCAGAGGGCCCTACCGGCTGTTTGGATTTTAGCCAAGGTTACTATAGAAACACACAGAGGGAGAAGTGCAGGAAAACGGGAAAGGCTTGCTCATGCTAATGGAAGACACACTTATTGAGTCCCGTATAAAAACACATTGAAAAATGTGAACAAAAAATGTAAACATCAAAGGTTTTAGTTTTGTCCGTGATCAAACAGTTTGTATGACATGTCCTCTTGAATAATAGTTGATTTAATCAACCTGGAGGTGTTGAAAAAGCAGATAAAAGCACTGATTGATCGTTTAACTGATTGATTAATTGATTGATTGAAGACTCTCTGGTCCACAGACAATCGTGTTCACAACAAAGCTGAAGCCTTTTAAAGCTGGGGGTGTAAGAAAATATCGATACACATGAGCATCGCGATATTATGTTGTGCGATATAGGGATGCACCGATCGGGCCGATCTAATAAATTCAATTTTATGTTTGTATACTATTTACATTATATGCTGGGATTTAAGTTCCTGTTTACGTTTTGGCCAAATTTGTTGCTGCATTAAAAAAAGGTTTAAACCTGAATTATAATTCCTGTTAATTTTGAAGATTTTTTTTACCAAGTTGCTGGTGTACGATTTATTGTTTTAATAATAAACAACAATTCAGTAAATTTATACTGGCTTATCGCAAAGGAGGCTAAATACGCTCCAAACCTTCGCTAAATTTTGGCGAGGAAAAATTGGCATGTTGATTTTCAAAGGGGTCCCCTTGACCTCTGACCTCAAGATATGCTAATGAAAATGGGTTTTATGGGTACCCACAAGTCTAACCTTTACAGACATCCCAATACATCTCCTCGCTTACAGTATCGCAATATATCAAAATCTATTGAATCGTTACCCCTGTGTCATGATACGTATCGTATCTCCAGATTCTTGCCAATACACAGCCCTATGTAAAGGGCTGTTCTGCAAATGTATTCATTACAACAGCCACACGCACACTCAGCTTCTTTTTGTGTGTAAAATCTCATTTGGGATGAATAATACATCATCCTTTTGCAAACAACGAAAACAAAATTCTACAAATGTATTTAAATTAAGTTATTTTCTTATTTGTTGTTTGTCTCAACAGAGTTGATCAAATTAGTGTGATGTGGGATCGAGTGACTCCATCCAATCACAGGGGGGGCTGACACTGGGGGTTTGTGTGTGTGTGTGTGTGTGTGTGCGTGCGTGCGTGCGTGCGTGCGTGCGCGCGACCTCAGAGGAGTGTTATTCTCTTTGAGGTGAGTTTGATAGTCACGGCAGACACCTGCACAGATCACAGCTGAAAGATTTAAATCGCGTTGACTGGGAGAGTATGGAACCGCCGAGCGAACGAACGAACAGATGAATTCATTAAACTGCTGATCAAACGTATTAAATTAAAATGTATGTTTGATTGAAGTCAACCACGGCGAGTGCACTCAACATGCATATTAAAGAAAAACGACATTAACATGAATAAATGCACACATGAGTGAGAGAGGAATGAATGAATGGATGAACAAATGAGACAAGAGTGAATGAGTAAGTAGACGTCAAAGAAATGATGATAGAAATGTTTTATTGATCAGCCCTTAAAGTGCAGATATTGCTAGACAACTAAAACCCTACCTGGGAATGTTGGCACTTTGATCAACCTGTGCAAAATGTGATCATTCAAAGTGAGTTAGACTCATGAGCACCGTTTTCTAGCCACTCAGAATAATCATGTTGCCGTACTGCTATGAAATGCCTTCAGATTGCATCTCTGAGTTGTAGGTGTTATCTAAATTTGGTTGCAAGTTCATAACATATTCAGGAGTTTAAGGCCGTTTTGTGACAAATAGGCCTCAAGAAATGTATTTCTTTTGAATGTCATGAAGATAAATGAATAAAATTTTGGGCTTTTCTAAAATATGTTATACTAAAGACATTTGTAGGAGCCAATACCAAGATATTGGCATCATATGAAACTAGAAAACCTAAGGAATCCATCGATGTCATACTAGCTTGTCGCCCGGTTAAATATCGCTCCAACCTGAAAAACTGGCATGGCCAACGGCTTCAACTTGTGTACTGCTTCACTCCTAAACAAGGAAGCCCTCTAGTATTGATTTAGGACCATTTTAGGACGAGGGGAGAACATTTATCTTCTTTCGATAACACTGAAATTGAAGATAGGCTCTGCTGTCGGCTTCCCGACTCATTAAAGAGAGAAAAAGAGAGCGATCGCGAGCGTTAAAGGGATACAGTGCGATGGTGCTGTGAATGAGAAAAAGCAAAGTTATTATCTGATCGTTTTCTCAGCGGTTACATTGTAGAGCACAAATAAATAACCATCAAACACTCAACAGGTGATTTACTGCAGAGAAAGACGCTCTTAGTTTCATTTTCCTCTGCTGCATTTCATTCATTACATTCAACATGCATCAGTAAATATATGCAGCGGTAGATATCGTCGTAGTGAGACAAAAACGCTTATTTCTTTCTAACGTGTTAACACACTGAACTGCAGGCTGCAGTGTGTTTACTGCTGTGACTACCAGCAGCCCTCGTCACTTTATGTTGCTTTTTCAAACGTCAGCGGACTAATTTGTCTAATCTTTGCGGGTCTTTAGAGTTTACGGTGGGTTGAAGGAACCTTTTAGTTCCTTGAAAAGTAGTTCCAGGGACTAAAAGTCTCAAGAACTTTAGGTGGAAACCCAGCTTTACTGACTTAAACACTAGAGGCGCAGCAGGCGGCTACAATGTCTGTTGATGTGGCGCCTACTGTAAAAAGTAGTAATGCAGCAGTGACCCACTGGATCCATCACACTACGTTTTCAAATGCATCAGTTATACTCAATGAATTCAAGGTGAAGTAAACCTTCCCTGCGTGTGTCGCTCTGAAGTAAGTTTGATTTTGGAATCATTACACCGTGTTTTTTGTTTTTAGAGATTTCTGGAGCAGCAGAGTGGGGAAATTGTAAGTAATTGAAAGTCATTTCTCTGACTTTTCTATCCAGGTGTTTTTACATTAAGCAAAAATTAATAATGCACCCATAACCTTTAGGACATTTAGGGATTTCTATTTGGATATTTTTCATTTGGATTTTACATTATTAAGTTCAGAGGTCTGGTGCGCCATAGAGATGTGGAGATGCAATTGCATTAAATACGCTCTGTTTGCTAATCTGTGTGTGTGTGTGTGTGTGTGTGTGTGTTGGTGGATTCAACTAAAACATTTAAAATGTGTGTGTGCAGCTGTGAAGACCCCCTGCAGGTTGATTGCGCTCTTATACCTGTTGACAACCCTCATCCATCCATCCATCCATCCATCCATCCACAGTTCATTAGGTACGGTAAATAGGGTCATGGTTTTGATTCTAAATTGGAAATCGATCAAAATCAGCTTCCGATTTCGTCGATTCTCCCTGAAGAGTGTCAACAGTGTGCATTAAAGGGACTGTTTGTAACTTTTTACACGTATAAATCTACCGGGTCGGGAGCCCCGGAGGCTGAAGCAGGAAAAGCCAACACTAGGATCAGCATTGATTCATGGAGAGACCTCCGTCTGGTCAGCTAACATTACTGCCAAGCAGCTGAAATATAGAGTGATATTGTGGTTTTAGCTGACGTGTGTCGCCGTGTCACTGGTTTTGAGCGATGCTCGTTCATGTCTACGTAGAGCGAGCAAGCGCGAGCCCGACGCTGACTTTCGTTGACTTAACGGCCACAAGTGTCGCTGTTAACGAGCATTTCTGAAAGTTACAAATAGTCCCTTTAACACAACATTATAGATGCAACATACATTTATCAGGTACTGTAACAGTTGCACTATGTATGTAGTACAGGATATGCTCTCTAAAGATGTCTACTCTATCTTTACAACGCTTTCTCCTTTATGTTTAACCTCATTCTTCATAACAATTCAACTCCCTCGGCGCACTTCATCCCCCGAGGGTTCCCCTTTTGACTCTGAATCTCTTCCTCCTCATATTCAAATACTTTATTATTATTAAACATTTATAATATTATGTCCCATTTAACTGGACAAAATTAGCGCTCATTTTTAGCATGTGTGGCCCCACAGGGAATCGAACTCTCACCCTGGCTGTGTTAGTGCTGATTAAGGACAGCGGACCAGTAAACTGCTTCACCCAGGGGATTAAAGAAACAACAAAAAAGAAAAACAGAGGAGGTGTGGATTTGAAGCGATAAATCAAACTGTTACAGTATCGTTATGTAAATTTTAACCTCGGAGGGCAGTTTCACTTAGTGCTGATGTAAGTATAGGTCTGCATGCATCTCACACAGACACACACTCACACAGAAGAGCCAGCGGAGACCTGAAGAATAAAAAAATAAATAATGAAACTATTCTCTTTCTTCAGGACAGACAATCCCCCTCTCTCTCTCTCTCTCTCTCTTTCTTTTCATCCACCTCTCTCTATGTCATCTCTCTCCACCTCTGTCACACAGTTACCATACAAGGTTTGTCTCTCTTTTTCTCGACATCTGTCACTATCTCTCTGCCGCTCTTCAGCTTTTGTTTTTTTTTGCAACCGACACAGAAAAAAAAAAAATCTGGATTTTAAATTTTTTTTCGTAATGAAAGCTGCTCCTAATCAATATTTTGACATAAACAATGGATCAAATGAAAGGTATCGCTCTGATGAACCCACAGAGAATTATCTCCCAGTCTCTCTGTTCTCAGCAGCAGGCAGCTGTTTTCAGCAAACAAGCTGTAAAAAAAGCCACTGTACGCTACCTGCTCAGCAGCAGACAGACTCAGATAGAGACTAGCTGGTGAACATATTGGAGCATTTAGCAGCTAAAGGAGAGTGAATATTAGACATTCATCAGGTGGACACCAATGGCATGATAATGGTGTTCTGCTGAATGTGGAAGTAGGCAACTTTGCCAAAACTCACAGTAATACGCTGATAATACGTCAGATGGTGTCTTTTCAGCTTGTCTCCAAAAGACAATGAATGCAGCTTTAAATAACACACATTAACATCTGTTTGTATACTTTTACTTGTACTCAAGGCTGGATTACTGCACCAAAACAGTGGTTTACTGGTGCAGTAAAAAGTTGCAGTACTGGATGTCAATTGGTTTTAAACCTTAATTCATTGCAAAATAGTGCAAAGATAACAATATAAAATAAATATATATATATGAGTTGCATTATTACTGTGGGTCATGCAGAGGGGCCCTGGGTAAAATGTATTTGATTAATTTTTATTTTATCTTTTATTTATGTTGTGCTCGCATGCTGCATATTCCTAAATAAAGTTGTGTAAAAGTACCACATAAAAAAACCCACATTTTTAAAAAGGAACTTTTTAACACAAAGTAAAAATCTAAGGTAGAATAATTGATTTTTAAAGACCAACAAACACGCTACAACGATAATCAACCCGAGAGAGAGAGAGAGAGAGAGAGAGAGAGAGAGACCAAATGAGGGAGTGTGTTTGCTTTTTTGAAAATCAACCTGTTCCACTGATCGCTCCCCCTAGAGGTCTGGAGAACTTCCGTTGTGTTGGCTGGATGTGCAGCGTCTTTCTGTTGCATTTCTTTTCAGGGTTTGTGTGTTTTTGACTTTGCATCATTTCTGTTTTTACTGCTTGTTTGCTGTTAATGTTTTAGTTTTGGTTTCCTGCGGCACGCTTTTTTATCTGCAGCACGTTTCCGTTGTTGTATTTCTTTGGTATTTTCGCATGTGTTTTTGAATTGGCATCGTTTCTGAAGCTGCAGAACGTTTCTCCTAATGGAAATGTTTTGGGCCGTTGTAGCGCATTTGACCTTGTCGGCCACCGTACTGATCAGTTATTAAATCACTGACGAGTTTTAAAGTATATATAAAGATACTTTTAAAGGACAGAACGGAATGTAAGTTGTTAGCTTGGAATAAAAACACATGCATTAAGTACATTACTAAGATTTTTTTTCCAAATCAATTAAAAATTTACCTTAATTTAACTTAAACTTTCTGTAAACAAACTGATATTAGACCCATTAATAATGATCTGAATTGAATAAATCATCTTATAGATCTTTTGCTGTCAACAATATATATTCTTTGCTTTGATTTGTAGCAGCTAAGCTCATTAGTTTTACTGTTGAAACCTGGTTTTATTGCCACGTTTGGACATATTAATGTTCATATATTGTTCTTTTGTGTGTGATTTCCTGCCTCATCAGATGCTTTTGTATAGAGTGACAGAAGAGAGAAAGAGGGAGAGATGTGATATTGCTGTAAACCTAACCTAATAAAGGACAAATAATATGCAAAGATTTATGGTTCTCATCAATACTAATGTTTCTGTTGAAAACGTGTCAGGCTGACAGAATAATACCAATACAGATTCAGTTAGCAGCATCTGTTTTGTCTGCGTTCGTCTTTTGTTTCCTCTTCAGCGTTCTCGCTGTGTGAACCTTAATGTGTCTGCTGGTGCAAAAATACAAGATTATTTTAGCCATGCTAGCCGCTGATCTTGCAAATTGGAGGTAAAAGTCAAAATGATAGCACCTGGGATATCTGTGAAGTAGGTAGAAAAAGTGCAAGAGCCAAACATTGAGGAAGGAAGCAGGTCTGTAAACCGTGCTGGATGTTTACAACCAACACTTTTTGGCATAATTGTTAACTGTTAACATTCCTTTTCTCTTTCAAATAAATCAGACTAACGTGGAGGTTTGCTTACAACCCGTCAGATCGTCTCACTGCTCGTGGTTGTTGACCCGTCAGACTTCACTGTTAGGGGTGTAACGATCCATCGATTTGGATTGACGTATCAACTGAATGATCAGCGATCCAATATCATCGATGAAAAGGGAACACTTCGATACATATCATCTTTAAGATGCGCCTTTATTTTGAAATTGTCATAGCACGTCTGTTTCACCATTTCCGTCCAAGTGCAGTTTATTCCTAAACGGGCCGCACGCAAATTTAGTTTTTTCATTTAAATTGCTGGAAGAGCCCAGTCACTGTGTTGCCAGATCTGCGCTGCACAATGTTGTTATTACTAATGAAATGATGAGATAAAGTTATATAAAACCAGAATTTTCCTTTAAAATGTGTGTGTGTAATCTCCATCTCCTCACAGTCTCACACACACACACACACACACACACGCGCGCACACACGTGACCAGTGAAGGATGCAGAGACATGAAGCTCCTCTCTTTCCCTCTTCGGCACGTCAGAAGCATTTTGCCGGGTGATTAATCGCCGCGGCGAGCGTTCGAGCCCTGCGGTCGTCCCGGGGGCGTCGCCACGATCCCTGCACCTGCCACTCTGATCCACTGACCCCCCCCCCCCTCCGTATACACACACACACACAAACACACATTCATACACAAACATAAAGCCACAGATAAATGTAAAAATGAACAGGATAAACAGCGGATTGGGCATGGAGGAAAGATGCATACGCAGAGGACACAGCTACAGCACATAATAAAGACTAAATTCCCTAAAAAAAAGGCAAAAATTAACACAAAAACACACTTTTTGTTTTACAACAAATTGTACAAAAAACATACAATTAATTCCTGGTTCATTTAAAACATTAATACATATTTAAACCTATCATACCTGCCTGAAGACAAAAGAAAGAAACATACCTGCTCTTGCAACTACACAACAAGAACAGATGTCGCAAAGGCGGATATTCAGGATAATTCTAAAAATGTAAGAGCAGCAGGGTCCACAACACAGCACCTTATGGACCGACTTCAGCTTCTGGGACCAGTGCCTTGCTCAAGGGCAATGGAAGGGGGATTCCGAATAACCAAGCGCACAGAACTGGGGCACCTGGAGAAAACCCATGTGTTCACACGTGTCTCGCCAAGTCCGTCTCTAGCTCTGCCGTCAGCTCCGTTCTCTTTATACATCCATGGTCAGCTCCATCGGGGCCGTTTGAATGCATTTAACATAAATGTCAGTATATGGGTGCTCTACAGTTGTAGCGTCGGCCCATTTGACCACGGAGATTAGAGTGACGGCTGGCTTGACCGCACGTTACCGCAATACGATAACGTTTCCTGTCCATGACAGAGTTAGCATGCAGCTTTAGCCATGATGTCTAGCTCTGCTTTTCGTGCAATGTGTGAAACCCAAAGTGTTTCCATACTTTCCTGGATGTGTAGTGTTTACCACGCTGGATTTAAAATGTGAGGGTGCAGGTCGTATCCACGGGGACCCTCCGCTGTTTTCTACTTTCTTGTTTCGTCTCGTGCGGTTTGTTTGTTCTGGTTGACGGATACGGAAACAGATATGATGTCATGTTACTCTGACTACAACAATAAAAGCGGTAACTTTCTTCTACCTCCACAGACTCACATGAAACAAATATATTGATTCTGGCATTAAAAAATCAATTTCAAAATCGTAAAAGAAAAAATTGTGATGCATCGATTTCTTTTTTTTTTTGTGAATTCCTATCGCTCAAAGTACACAATGAAATTCTTACTTTGTTTTTTCTCTAAATTTTTTCTCTCTACTATCTTACCTTTGCTTATTCCACATATCCTCCTCTCATTATTCCTCAAAATTCATCACCCAAAAAAAATAGTGTTCAGTACAAAAAAATCAGAAAGTGATGGACGTCTTCTGGACACTTTTTTTTCACTCAGAGGACAAGTTCTCTCTCTTTCTCTCCCTCTGCTCTCTCACCACCTGAGTTGGAGGAGGGCGAGCATGTGTCTCAGGCCCACACTACATCTGTTACACTCCAACGTGTGTGTCGCACCACCGGTTAGCATGTGCATGTGTGTTTGTATATACTCTTGGTGGTGGTGGTGGTAGTGAGGTGGTGGTGTGTGTGTGTGTGTGTGTGGAGCAGCAGATGTCATTTGTTCTGAAATCAGCAGCTGGATCCTAAGTTCCCAGTGGGACCTTTAATGTCTACAACACACACACACACACACATGCACACACACACACACACACACACTGCCAACCACCAGCCCTACCTGTGGACTATACACACACACACACACACACGCACACACACACAAGGAGATATCATGTGGGACAGTTTGTGTGCGAGTGTATGCGTGTGTGTGTGTATGTGTGTGTGTCAGAGACCAAAAGGTTTAGTTGTGTTCCCTGATGGTTGTGGAGGTGACGAGGTGGTGTGTGTTTGTGTGGATATTAGCAGAGCTGAACTGCTGACCGTTAACATATGGAGCAGATTACATGCATACATTAACCACAGGACACACACACACACACACACACACACACACACACACACACACATTTTATTTGCTAAACAACAAACCTTTGAAAGAAGTTTTCAGAGCGGCGTACGAACTTCATCTGGAAAATTTTCTTTTTTTCTTCAGCAGAAACGGATGGAAACGGAAGCTTTAAGTTGAACAAAATTCACATTTAATAAAAGGACATGTGTTAAATAATAACTGCACTTATTAAAGCTAAAATTCACATTTTCACATCATGGCAAACTGCAGCCCAACAGGCAACAACAGCTGTCAGTGTGTCAGTGTGCTGACCTGACTATGACTTGCCCCAAAACTGCATGTGATTATCATAAAGTGGGCATGTCTCTAAAGAGGAGACTCGTGGGTACCCATAGAACCCATTTTCATTCACATATCTTGAGGTCAGAGGTCAAGGGACCTCTTTGAAAATGTCTGTGCCAGCTTTTCATCGCCAAAATGTAGCGTAAGTTTGGAGCGTTATTTAACCTCCTTCATGACAAGCTAGTATGACATGGTTGGTACCGATGAATTCCTTAGGTTTTTTAGTTTCATATGATACCAGTATCTTCACTCTAGCTTCAACAATTAAAGGATTAATTAAATTTAAAAGGACTTTGCATTAACATTAACCTTTACAAGTATTTTTTCTACTTTCTTTTGCAGTGTAGCCATTTCATAAACATTCACCTTAAAAGGCCCGGGGAGTTTAGCCCTGAAGCCAGGCACCATATGGCTGTCTCATACAGTATCCAGCCTCATCCTGACAATTAGGACCACGGGCTAAAACCCTGCTGGATCTGGAGCACAGCCAGATGAGAGGAGGACAGAGAGAAACCGAGAGAGAGAAGGCAAAAGAGAGCAGAATCAACGTGACGACCCAGGGAAAAAAAGTCAAAATGGACATAAAGAAAGTGGTGTAGACTCAAAAGAATAATCTGAGTGACAAAGAAACAGGGAGACGAGAGGAGGGAGGCAGGATGGGGTAGCAATAATGATAATAATAATAAAAAGAATAAAAGTAAAAACTGACTAAGTGGGCTAAACAATGTTTAGCCAATTAAGCGTTGCAGAGGAATCCATGTGCACAATGAGCCACCCATGACTGAACGCAGAAACAGAGGCAGAGCTGCTTAATTACAGCCTGAAGAGATGGGAGTCTTCATCAGAGCGGAAATGGAGGGAGGAAGGAAGGAAGGAAGTGATTTTTAGTCTGAGGAAGGAAGGAAGGAAGGAAGGAAGGAAGTATAAATAAGCTGATCCCATGTTAAGTCAGGAGTTTGTCTAAAAATACTCATAATAGAATCTTCACCTGTTTATTAGATATTCCTTCTGATGTACCTGTGAAATACAGCAAAACAGAGAACCATAAATCACCTCACAGTTCACGCAAACACTCACACACATGCAGTCACACGTACTTGTGAATAAACAGAGAGAAGGGGGAGTGGATGAATTATGATGGTGAAATAAAAACACGACAACCCAGGAGGCTTATAAAAAAACAAAACATGTCACCTCCAAACAAGAATAACACACACAGGAAATAAACGTCAACACAACACAAATGTATTCAGCTCTAATTTAACCGAGATCTAAAAATGATCAAATCTAAACAACTGAGAACGAGAAGTAGAAGTGTGTTGGGAAGCAATGCATAAATATGAATAAACGTTTCAATGAAGAATCACAAATTGAGTACACTTTACTGTGAGTATAAACCAAACTACACAGCACAGTGACTACATGTAACCAAAAACATCACAGTGTACAAACCCGTGGTGAATTATCTATCAAGAAAACAAACAGTGAATGATATAGTTGAACCAGCCACATATCACGATTTGCATCCAATGCCAACATTTAGTGCCAACGCAGGAAGTAGTGTGTCCTTTACAACACGTCCTCATACCGAAACCAAAGACCGCATATTGATAAGAAGTGAAAGTCAGTTGTTTGTTCCATTGCAACATCAGCGCCCAGCATTCTCCACAATTTTGGACTGAAAGCGACTACCGGACGCCAGTAAAACGTCCGCCTAAAAAGTTAGAAAAATCCAGCACACAGATCTTGAGAGCAATCTCAAACTGTTTCATGTCACCGACCTCCAAAATCGTCGTCCAACAGACCACAGACCATGGATGTATAGTAAGTAAAAAAACAACTACATTAAATTCTGTTTGTCATGCTACTACCACTACTAGCTACTGGCCGATAGCCGGTTGTTTGGGAACAGAGACGTTAATACATCCACCACGGTACAGGCTTGCAGCATACAGCCCATGGGTGTATTATAAGATTATAAAAGTGATGAATTACAGACTCATTGGTGTTTTCAGTCCAAAATGGCGGCAGCACTACCACTGCGCCATCTAGCGGGCATTGTCAAAAAAGCACCAGAGTTTCGTCTCTTTGCTTCTATACTCTTTGCCTAAACGACAGAATAGATTGTTTAAGGAAACGCTCATGACAGACCGTGATATGTTGTGATATCACGGTCTGTCATTAGCGGCTTGTCATCAAGTATGGCAATGTGAAAGTTATAGACTCTGTGTGTAAAATGCTCTGGATATCGAATAAAGCTCCTGTAAGTTATTCCACTTCAACTCCTTTACGTCTCGACCACCACTTCACTTTTGATTGGCCTTTTATTAATTGGCGTTTTTTTTTTTTTCACTTAGTTGTTAGGTGAACTCCTGAGCCGGCCCATTCTCATTCCCAGGGCATTGAATACCGAGGCTTTGTCACGACCGTGGGCGTTCGGTACCGCCACACGGCACCTTTGTAAACCCATCCGCGGCAACAGTAAACGCTCCGAGAAAGTGCGCCAGGAGTGTGTTGACATCTGACAGCTGTAGTTGCCTGTTGGGCTGCAGATTGCCATGTTATGATTTCAGCATATTTTTAATGCTAAATGCAGTACCTGTGAGGGTTTCTGGACAATATGTGTCATTGTTTTGTGTTGCTAATTGAGTTCCAGTAATACATATATACATACATTTGCATAAAGAAAGCATATTTGTCCACTCCCATGTTGATACGAGTATTAAATACTTGACAAATCTCCCTTTAAGGTACATTTCGATCAATTTGCGATTAATCGCGTCAAACTTTGGACAATCATGCGATCAATCGCGATTAAAATTTTAATCGATTGAAAGCCCTAGTTATACATATGTTACTGATAATATAAAGTGAATCAATATGTCAAATAGCAAGTGTATTAATACTGCATTCATACTGACTTCAAGGGTTGAATAAACAGTGGAAAGCAGTTAAATAACAGACTAAACACAGAGCAAATCCACACATACCACAACTGAAACGAGAGTCTAACACTTCATATATGGAACAACTGAGAATAAATAGTTCATCTTCAGGCAGTTAAAAGCAGTTTGAACCTGGTTTAATGTTACACATTTAATGCAGAACACAGTAGATCCACTTTGTCTGTGTGTGTGTGTGTGTCTGCGTGTGTGTGTGTGTGTGTGTGTGTGTGTCTGTCTGTCTGTGTGTGTGTGTGTGTGTGTGTGTGTGTGTGTCTGTGTGTGTGCGTGTGTGTGTGTGTACGCCGCTTAAAGTGGTAAAATTAATAACACTGAACATTTAAGTTTATGGTATGTATCCCTGTCCACCTGATGTATGAGGGTTATATTACAGTCCACTGGAGGGGAGGGGGGGAGAGAGAAACTTCTTCATTTATTTTCTGCTGTGCTGCCTGGCACACATGTTTAGCCCGGGGTGACGGCGAGCAGGAAGTATTTCTAAAAACAGGGCAATTCTGGGAAAAATCACTGGCAGCTAAACATCCCCCCCCCACACACACACACACACACACACACACACATCCCCCTCGATGTCTTTGGCTGGGTCATTGCATAATTTAGTAATCAACTAAATTAAGGTACGGAGAGATGAACTTGCAGCTCGTGAGCATTTGTGTCAAGTTCATCGGCTTTTGCAGGAAAAACGCCGTCCAGGCAGCCGCCGCGCTTTAATGAATCTCAAACTGCCTCCGATTTTCATCTGCAGCGGCGAGGGAGGGGTCTAGCTGGGGCCCCTACACACACACACACACACACACACACAAACACACACACAGGAAACAGGCACCATTTGGTGTTTATGTAAATGTGCAAAAACAAAATGGCTGACTGCCAAATCCTGTCAGTAAACAAAGCTTGTTTGAGTGCCAGGCAGAGTGTTGTTAAGGTGGACCGCTCAGGATGGAGGCTGAGCAGTAGGTGTCCCGGTGAGGCCCAAACACCTTAAACGAGGGTGCCGGTGACCATGTAAAACAGACATTAACTTGTGATCGGATGCAGCAGCGTCGGTCTGCATCTCTAAAACGGGAACATTGTTCCCGGGCCTCTTGGTTTGGGGGGGGGAGGGGGGTGGTTGGTTGTCATGGCAGCTGAACAGCCAATAATCATTCAGAACAGAACAGTGGATCTGACTGAAGGTCCATTCAAATCACGCCAACTAAAGGCAGACACACCGCTGTAATCAGTGTTGTGATCATTCTGCAGAATGATCACTTCAGAGGGAGTGAAGGGATGTTTTTTTTCCCATAATCCACTGCAGTTAGGGCCTATAAAGTCCTTATAAGGGATATCATACTCCTAGCCATTGGAGCCAGTTCATTCTTATCAGGGCTTCAATCGATACAAATATTTAATTGCGATTAATTGATTGTATTTATTATTGGAAATCAATTAACAACACAAAACAATGACAGATATTGTCCAGAAACCCTCACAGATACTGCATTTAGCATATAAAATATGCTCACATCATAACATGGCAAACTGCAGCCCAACAGGCAACAACAGCTGTCAGTGTGTCAGTGTGCTGACTTGACTATGACTTGCCCCAAAACTGCATGTGATTATCATAAAGTGGGCATGTCTGTAAAGGGGAGACTCGTGGGTACCCATAGAACCCATTTTCATTCACATAACTTGAGGTCAGAGGTCAAAGGACCCCTTTGGAATGATTCGGTCCTAAGCTTTTTGATCATTATAAGCGGTTTCCAGTGTAGTACCACTAATAATGCTACCTCTAGTTCAGGGCTCAAACTTCACTCCCTTCCTACGCTTCAACTGTCACTTTGACTCCCTTTAGTTTCTTAAATTTCAGTTGCCACTTCTACTTCTTTACATTCTTACACTTCAACTACCACTCCAACTTCTTTAACCTCTTCCAGTCCTTGAGGGCAGCGGCGCCCTCGGCCGACTTTACTTTTTTCAGAGGCTGTAGCAGGCTCAGTTTTAGAGGTAGATGGTATGAAACTAGAACACCTAAGGAATCCAAACAACCCTCCAAACTTATGCTACATTTTGGCGAGGAAACCCTTTTCAAAGGGGTCCCTTGACCTCTGACCTCAAGATATGTGAATAAAAATGGGTTCTATGGGTACCCACGAGTCTCCCCTTTACAGACATGCTCACTTTATGATAATCACATGCAGTTTTTTGCATGCAGTACACATGTGTTATTTTTGCCTACTCTAAAATTGTGTATTTAAATACTTCTGCATACTGGGGTCCCTAAACACTCCTGAAATTACAGTATGAAATTGAGTATGACTGGACGGCTGAGACTCTTGTGGATCCAATGAGCTCAACTGTATTCATGTGTGATGATGTTAGTCCCCATAGTAGCCATTTCATTGTAGTGAGACCATTTTTTTAAATGTTGACCTCACTGTATAAAATGACCTGTGGTGACCTCTAGGATAATCACAGCCTCATGAAACTTTACAACCACAAACTAGAGACCTAGAGCATTCAGAGGATGGATGGCTTTACAATAAGGGGGTTTCTGAGCAGTTTCCAGAACAGAGGTGTTACAGGTGTGACTCTTCATCCTGCCAGATCATCTGCTTAACACATTAACCACTAAGTGATATAACAAACCTGTATGATCTGTCGTCGTACGTGTGACTATTTATTTTCAGTCAGCAATCAGATTTTCACAGTCTTCAGTGTGTCCCTGAAGGCCTCAGCAGGAATCTTTCACCACTTCAGAAACCCTGAAGCGGAGGCTTAAAGGATCACACTAACCTTTTCATCTTCAGGGAGGAGATAACGTGTTCCGTACTTAAGGGAAGTAAAGAAATATTCATTAGCTGTGTATGTGATTAATTGGTGTCGTTGAGTGCGATATATTTAGGTCATTTCCTGGTACCTTAGCATGGCGGACGGAACCGTGAACGTAAATAAATGACTCGATAAATAAATAAATATGCCATTAAAAGTAGCAAAACTAATGTTAGAAATAAATGTAGTCATTCATTAATTGATAAAATGTGACATAAATTTATTTACCTTTGTATTAATTCCCTTTTTTATTTGCTGTTCTGAATCTGATTAATTTCCACTTTTATTTATTCATGTGTTTATTTTTATGATTTTTAAAATATATTTATTTTTGCATTTATTTATTTATTTATTTTCATTTATGTATTTTTTTTTTTTATTTATTTATCTATTTTTACATCATTTTTTTAAATTCATATTATATTTATTTTTAAATGTATGCATTTATTTCTGCATGATTTTCCCTTAGCATTTCACCCCATATTTATTTCTCCAAACTTATTTATCTCTGTATTCTTCTCTATACATTTATAAATGTATAAAGAAATAAAAATAATAAAATGAATTAAAAAAATTCAGAAAAATAAATACATGGATAAATAAAAGTGGAAATTAAACACAAGAGTAAATAAATAAGTGAATTAAAACAAAGGTAAGAAAAATGAAAAAGCAAATTTAAACAGAAATATCAATTTATGTCACATTTTATCAATTAATTAATGACTACATTTATTTTTAATATTATTTTTCCTACTTTTAATGAAATATTTTTTATTTATCGAGTCATTTATTTCATTATTCATTTATTTTTTGAAGGTTTATTTCTCCTCCCTGTTTAGTAAGTAGTCTTACTAATCTAAAATTAGAATATGTAATATTTAATCAAACTTATTTAAATGTTCTTTTTTGTTTACTTTCCTGGTGTTTTGCAAATGCTGCATTTAAGTACATCCATACTTTTTTTTCTTCACTGAAATATCAGGAATTAAAATGCATTTCCTCCCTCCGCCTTTTGGAAACAGCAGCTGTTGTTGACTTTAAGAACGCCGTTGACTTTTAAATTATTCAGCATAAATTATCTTTGAAATTAATATCTTTAAAATACCTCTAAAATATATTTTTATTTATTTTATTATGTTTATGCTTAATCTTTGTCTCTACTCACTGCATATATTTTCCCCAAAGTCTTGTATCTAATCTTTCCTCCTACCTGTTTCAATTTTCTTTGTTTTACTCTTGACATACACTCTTTTTCTTTTCTTCTTTGTCAATCAATATCATGTTACCCCCTATACTTCCTCACTCCATCCTAAACTTTTGTATCACCATCCCTCCTGGCCTCCTTTTTCCCCTCGCCCCCTTTTATCTTTCACCTTTTCCTTATTCACTTCTGTCAATACATTCCTTAACATCAATCCTTCCTTTCCTTCCCTCCACCCTTCTAACCAACACTTCCCCTCCTTATTATTTAATGTTTATACGGTTATCCCTTCACATTCTTGATTATGATGACACAGAAGAAGTTTTCATCTTTGCCTCATGCATGTCACTACTTCACAACTTCCCTTCCATCGTTTCTTTCCCTCCTCCCTCCTTTCCTCTGATTATTGCTTCACCTTTATTCTATTGCTTTATTTCACATAGGAGGTAGGAAAGGAAGAAAAAGGAAGGATGAATTCCCTTCTATCTGCCCCTGGCTCTCAGTTTGTGTAATCGCACAGCAGAACTGATCATAATTAGCAAACGGGGACTGGATTAATTTGGTCGAAGTGGCGGCAGCGGGCGGGGCCCCGCCCCCTGCAGCGCGGCGCTGTTTGCTCAGCTCGCGGACGGACGGGAAAAATACACTGGCTAATTATTTCAGATAATGCAATTAAGATATGCATATTTAGCATAAATTCCACAATGGGAAATGTAGACGTCAGCAGATAAAGTGTGTGTGTGTGTGTGTGTGTGTTTCCTGTGCATGGCGGGGTAGCCTCTGTGCAGTAGTCTCTGGTGGCGGGTAGCAACATTAATCTCGCCCTGTTTTGGGTCTCTTAACTACACAGAGGTTATAGCCTGTATCTGAACATGCATGTGTGTGTGTGTGTGTGTGTGTTTGCCTCGACTAAAAATAAGCCCGTTTGAAATCTTTTTTTAAAAATGTTTATTTATCTCTGTCATCCTCAGCTCTGCATACTCATTCTTACACACACACGCTGTATGCAACGGGCCAGGTGCAGCAGTGTGTCCGTCCGCGATGTGTGTGTTTGCGTGCGCAAAGTGGTTGGTGTGTGTGTTTGCGTGTTTGTGTGTGTGTGTGTCTACCTGCTATACTAATGATCTGCAGCTGTCAGCAACACACACACAGAGAGAGAGAGCATAGAGAGGGAGGGGTGGAGAGACATGGATGGGAAATAGAAAAAAGAAATCAAGAAAAAGTGAGAGAAAAGGAAAGTGAAAATGAATAATAGATAAGAAAAGTGCGAAGAAAGGGAAAAATAAAAAGATGGAAAAGAAAGTAAAGGAAAAAACAACAGAAGGGTAAAAGGAGAAGCGATGAGGGGTAAAAAATATGGAAGGAATTTAGAAAATAACAAAAAGGAGAAAGGAAGAGTCCAAAAGTCTGGAGATAATAAAGAAGGAAAGGAGAAGAAGAGGAAAGGTGAGAGGACGGGATGAGTGGAGGGAAGGAAGAGTGATGCAAAAGAGATGAAAAAGGAGACACAAAGGAGAGGAGGAAGAGGAGGAGAGAAAAAGAGGACAGCGAATTGTTGGCATCTGTCCAAATAGCAGCGTCTTCCTCTCCTCCGTTCTGGTTTGAATACTGCTGCATGTCATTAGAGCTGCCAATCAACAGCTGCCGCCGCTCCGCTGCAGCGTGCAGCTCCATGCAGGATGACAGCTGCAGCCGACGCATAAACCTTGAACGCTGTGTGCTTCAGCTTTTTAAACGGGTTTCGCCCACAGGACTCTTACGGGAACCTGCCTGATGAGGTCAGCAGGTCCTCATCAGAATCAGGATCACTTTTCAAATCTTAGACCTCCTTTGGTGGGATATTACTTTTACAGGTTTGATTTAAAGGGACTGTTTTTAACTTATTACACTTATAAATCACGCTCGCGTGTGGCTACGCTGTTCAGACAAGACTCCAACACAAACTACACGGAAGCACCAAAACCGCAAAGTTATATCTAGTGGAGCCCGTTCTGCAAAACAGTGTTGGTTACAGTCGGAGGACGCGGGGGAGACCTTAGCTTTGGTCTCCAGGGCCGGAGTCTCTGCTGTACTCTGCTCCTCTGCCTGCCTGCCTTCATTCACACAGCGTGCTCGTTCTCGCTCAGCTCGCTCCACCTCTACACGTGCATGCGTGCAAACCACACACTGCAGAAGAGTTAGTTTAGCGCTGAGAATATCTAATGAAGTGGACGTTTGAGCAGAAATAAATGCTGCAGCTCCTCCAGACCAACAGAGGTTTCCCGTGTCTTGTGAAGTGACAGGGCTCCACAGCGAGTAACGTTATCGTCTCAGACAAAACTCCGGTGTCTCCTCTGTTCCCTCCGGCCATGGTCGGGAGGCTGAAGCAGGAAAAGCCAACACTAGTATCAGCATTGATTCATGGAGAGACCTCCGTCTGGTCAGCTAACATTACTGCCAAGCAGCTGAAATATAGAGTGATATTGTGGTTTTAGTTGACGTGTGTCGCCTCAATGTTTTGACGGATGCTCGTTCATCTCTATGTAGAGCGAGCACAAGCGCGAGCAACAGGACGCTGACTTTCGTTGACTTAACGGCCATAGGTGTCGCTGTTAACAAGTCATTGCTGATTCTTACAAACAGTCCCTTTAAACATGATTTTTTTTAAATTGTTTTTGTATTTTTAATAACTACTAAGCACTTTGTAGACTCTGTGTTTGACTGAGCAGGTTAAGCCAAGTTCACACTACATGACTTTCAGATTTGAGAAATACCTGGTAAATGACGTGGTACCATACGCGAGACACATTGCTTATATTGTCATTGGCCCGTGTTCACAAAATAGCCGGTTTACGCCGGTTTCCACACTCTTTATTACTGTTTATTCCTCTAGATGCAACAACAACTTTGCTTCATGTTGCAAATGCAACACATACAGTAAGTTCCTACTGTTACAGGCGATCCCCCTCCTCACCAAGGTTTCCCCTCAACCTTGCACTCTCATTGGCTGTAGCTCGTGGCCGGAGTCCCCGACAGGTTCAGATATTTAGCATGCTACATTTCTGTGCGTGCGAGCAGCAAGTTAAAGCTTAAAGTATCTTGTGACCACTTAGGGGTCCCGACCCTCAGGTTGAGAACCACTGTATTATCGTAAAGTGAGACAGTCATGGCTGGAAAGAGTCTGTGTATCTCCTGCGCTGCCTCCACATGATGGACAGCGGAGTACTTTTTGAATTTGATATTTCTTTTCAGTTTTTCTCTGGAAAGAAAACACTTAGGTCGTCTCTACTCATGGACATTTAAAAAAAAAAATAAAAAAAAATTCTGCCTGAAGAAAGAGCAGAAGGAGAAGGGAGGAGAAGGGCTGTTTGAAAAAAGAAAAAAGGAAAAACAGTTAATGTTTCCCAAACACCTAATATATTTTACTATTTCCTAACCTCCGTTTCCCTTCTGTGCCATTACCATCTTGTTCCATTCAGTTTCCTCCGGCGCTATTATCGTACACTAATATGTGATTAAAGTTTAATAGTGTAGTGCTGAGAGTACAGTTTAAAATTTGATTGCTTTTATGATCATTTATTAAAAGTATTTGTGAATCATTTTCACAACTGGGTTACATCTCACTGTGGATTTTCTCGAATATCATATTAAAATGTACTTCTACATGAAACCCAGAGAATATCTGGGAATTATCCAAACCCCCCACAGAAACATGAGACAGTGAATTTCCTGACTACTTTTAGATTTTTTTTCCGTCAGATGGTAAATCAGTCTGTCCAACTTCAATTATAAGCCACTTAGACACCATAAGAGACTTCTAACAGCCTTTCAATGAGTAGTATTATTTTCCTTCTAACTGTAAGATGAGCATTCATTGGATTCACTCCTTCATTGGAGACGGCCAAAAATAGCTACCAAAAATAGTAATGGTGAAATCAAACTAAAAAGCAGCTTAAGGCTGTCCCGCAGTAAAAGATTTTTCAGATATTAACAGGTTTTGAAAATGTGAGAGGACACATAATGATATGTTAAATTTAGTAGAGTTTAGACACTAGGCAGAACCTTTAACCTTTGACCTTTCAACATTTCTTTAAGCTGACGATGTTCTTTCACACACCTGCTTCAGACTGGAGGGGAAAAAAGAAACCTAACAAGGCAAAAACGTAACGTCACCAGTGGTCAGATTTAAATCTGATACCCTCATTCATCACAGCAACGTTTTCCAGACGGGGTAACCCAAACGTCAAAATACCGGGACAGGAAGAATGTCTGTTGTCCTGGCGACCGAGTAAATATTTAAGGATGTGGGGAGTTTGTTCAACTGGTGAACTGATGGCGGAGGGCTCTGTCTCACCCTCCTGACATCTGTCTGTCTTTGTTTTCATCTGTCTGTCTGTCCTCAAGTTGACTTTCAGTCTGTATCCGTTTATTTCTCTCCATGTTTGTCTTTCTCTCCGTTCACCGAGCTTTAGAGTTAAGACGGCTAAGCAGGAAAATCAACAAAACGAAACTTTAGTTACTTTGGCTGTCTCCTCTCATGCCAAAGTTAAGTCTCAGACTAAATCATTAATCCTTAAATAAATCATTCATTTGCCTGATCTTCTACATGCATCATCAACTGGTGAGGATGCTGACTTTTTACTCTATAGTTTGTCTTATTTGCACCAATATGTCACTGAACTATCGTATCATTTCTGAAGCTATCAAATGTATTCTGAAAACCCTCACTCATTTGATGGCTACAGTGATTTTTGATTTTAAAATAAAAAAAATGTAATGCCAGGATCGATATATTTGCTTCATTTGAGTCCATGCGGAAGTAGAAGGAAGTTACCGCTTTTATTGTTGTAGTCTGAGTAATGTGACGTCATTTCCGTTCCGTATCCGTCAACCAAAACAAACCGCAGTCGGTCGCAGCGAGCCGAAACAATCGCAGTATATATCGAATCGGCACCCAAGTATTGTGATTGTATTGAATCGGGAGATAGGTGTATGGTCCCAGCCATATTACTTTGAGTGTAATTCATTTGCCAAAAAAAGAGACAAAACACACAGTAAACAAAGATGAAGTTGACTGACAGCATTATTTTTTTTTTTTAATTTTTGGTAGATATCACGTTAATATCTTTAGTGTGAATTCTTTAGACCATAATAGTCATGCAGTCAAAATCTGATATTGTGATAGCCCTATCGTGGACTTACTAAACGTTTGTCCTACTCACACGAAGCCGATCAACATTTTTTTACTTGACTAACTGAAGTCAGGATGGGAAGAAAGATAAACTTGGGATTAAATATTTCCCTCAATGGAGGAGTTTGACCAACTCTCTCTGATTACATCTTCATATGTCTCTCTCTCTCTCAGTCCACAGCAGCTGCTTCAACTCACCACTCCAGTGTGTGTGTGTGTGTGTGTGTGTGTGTGTGTGTGTGTGAGAGTGAGGGATCGGATAGCAGAGCATATTTTCTCACCAGCTGACTGTATGGGAAATGGATTATCCTTAAAACCTGCAGGTTTACATTTCATTACATTTCCGCCTTAAAGCTCAAAAGTCACAATATCAGACACAAAGTTCACTCAGTGCTAAAGGCCACTGATTGTTCTTGAAATGTATGATTTAAAAGAAGAAAGAAAGGGAGCCGTTGAATGCTGAAAAATTAGAGAATTTGTCAAAAATTTAATTATCTTTGATGTGGAATTCGATTTTTTTTGGCCACTTAGTGGTAAAGGTATTTCACAAGAAGCTTCCAGACACACAGTCCGACACACAATATTATCATGTTAGCAAACACTAACCTACGACCACATCCAGCAGACACAGAGTAACTCTATCATCCCATTGGACCAGATGAATGGAAGTCCAAAACTCACTCTTTTTTGATCTCCAACAACTATAACAAACATCTGGCTTTTATGCTGCTGTATGTTCCACTTTCTTCACCAGCTAGTCTCTAAAAAGGGCATTTTCATAATTTAAAATAATTTGTGGATTGAGAATCTCGCTGCAGGTTCACTGGTTGATGGTGACACTGGTCAGTTGGTCCAACCGCAACTTTGGTTCAGAAGAAGATTTCTTGATAGCTTTTTGCCTGATTCTTTCGTTATTATGCTATTGATATTCATGCTCTCCAGAGGATGATGCATGATTTCGGTTACCAGCTGATCTTCCCTTTAAGGCCACCATCACTACTAGTGGTGTGACGTTCCATCAGTCTGGATTGATATATATCGATTGAATAGTCAACGATCCAATATCATCGATGCAAAGTGAAAACATCGATACATATCATCATCTATAAGATACGCCTTTACTTTGAAATTCCCATGGCACGTCTGTTTCACCATTTTCGTCCAAGAGCAGCTAAACATCCCAACAGTGCTAGCGGCGCTGAGCTTTGGTTAGGCTTTCCGATAGGACAGCCACACGGACATGAGTTGATGGCAATGTCTGGCAAGGTCTATTTTTATTATTTTTTTTAATTTAAAACAACAAATTGTTTGTCATTTAAATGTCTGGAAGTAAAGTAAAATTGTTGAATCATATTTTAGTTTCTTTTTGTGAGATGATATAAATGTAACCCTAACCCTGATTGTGTTAAATGAGTATATGACATTGTCTCATATCGATCGCAGTCCTCTGAATTGAATCGAATCAGAATCGTATCGTGACAGACTTTGTGATATCGGCAAATATCGTATCGTTGTCCAAAGAATCGATAAAATATGGTATTGTGATGAAACTGGTCTGTGGCTTAGAGGTAGAGCAGGTCGTCCACCAATCGGACGATTGGCGGTTTGATCCCCGGCTAAGATCCTGATGGGCAGGTTGGCACCTTGCATGGCAGCCTCTGCCTTCAGTGTGTGAATGGGTGAATGCTGACATGTAGTGTAAAGCGCTTTGAGTGGTCTCGACTAGAAAAGCGCTATATAAATGCACGTCCATTTACCATTTACACCCCTAATCAGTACAAAGTATCCTCTTCTTAACAAAAAATATCCAAAACTAACTAGCTAAATGGACAATTGCCTGATTGCCTCCCTGCTCTCCAGAGGATGAACCCTTTAGATCTTAATGATCCCATTGACAACCTTTACATGTCTAGCTCCTCTGCTGGTAAGGCTCTATAGCAAAAATCATTTACATGCTGCCTGTTTGTTACAACACCTTCATATTGTGGCTGTTTTCGAACACTGCAGCCTCCAGGGGAGTTAGCAGCACCGTAGTGTGTTTTAATATAAATAGTATTTAACTGAGAAGATGAGAAGAGAAGAGCAGAGAGAATGACGTGTAGAGCCTGATTTGATTTATCTAACATATCTAAGGTGTAATGTTACTGTGATGGCAGCTGGAGGTCGGAGGTTAGGAAGGATGTATACACACGCATACACACACACACACACACACACACACACACAACGCACACACACACACACACACACACACACACACACACACACACACACACACACACACACACACACACACACACACACACACATACACACAACCCCCACCTTCAGACTGCAGGTGCAGCTGTTCAACTTGCTGCTGTGGAGGAAGGTGTGTGTGTGTGTGAGAGGTGGTAGTGGGAAAGTGAGAGGAACAAAAGTAGAATAACAAGTGATACATTGATAGATAGATAGATATAGATTTCATAGTTGTTTGTTTCTGTTGTATTTACAGAATATAAAATGAGAAAAGGGAGACCGGGGATGAACAATTGAGATAAAGGAAGAGCAGAGAGAGAGAGAGAAATGAGGCAGGGAGGCGTTCACCATGAACATCTGGCCCTGTGGCTGTAAAAGGACACACACACACTCCTCCCCTGTGTAAATCTGTCTGGCCAGGTGAGGTTTAAACTCAGCAACATTCGGACTAAAATTATAATCTGAGTCAGGAGTTTAGTCTGAAACAAACAGAAATGCGTTCTCAGTTCAAACTGAGCCTGATCTCACTGGAAATGAGTTCTATTTTGTGTGTGCAAAAATGTCTTTGTTTTGTCAATAATTCAGCAGTTGGGGGGTTAAGGCCTTTGCTCGTGGGTAATTAGGCGGTGGTAATTAGGGAAGGGGAAGGTGCTGCTCTTTAACTTGATTTATCCTGCCGGTCCAAACCAGCCAGACCTGAAGCAACCTTGCAGTCACAAGCCCTCTTCTCTATTTTTAGGCCGCCACTGGTGTTATAGTTAAACCAAAAGTGTAGGGTTTGCAACCAAAACGAAAAAAAAGCACTTTGACGTAACAAAGGAAATTGGTTAGCGAAAATGGCATTTTACCTGCTGCATTTTAAGGCATCAACCCTACAATCATGTTTACTTTTTTACTGTAGATAGAGACTACTACTTATTCGTTTTTATCAGGGCTGTCAAAGTTAACGTGACAATAACGAGTTAACGCAAATTTGTTTCAACGTCACTAATTTCTTTAACAAATTATCACAACTTTTTTTCGTTGTATCTGGCTCAGTTTTAAAGCGAGAGTAAAGATACTGGTATCATATGAAAATAAACCTGAGGAATCCATTAGTATCAACAATGTCATTAGTTTGTCAAGAAGGACGTTAAATAACGCTCCAAACTTACGCTAAATTTTGGCGAGGAAAAACTGGCATGGCTGATTTCAAAGGGGTCCCTTGACCTCTGACCTCAAGATTTGTGAATGTAAATGGGTTCTATGGGTACCCACGAGTCTCCCCTTTACAGGCATGCCCACTTTATGATAATCACATGCAGTTTGGGGCAAGTCATAGTCAAGTCAGCACACTGACACACTGACAGCTGTTGTTGCCTGTTGGGCTGCAGTTTGCCATGTTATGATTTGAGCATATATATTATTCTAAATGCAGTACCTGTGAGGGTTTCTGGACAATATTTGTCATTGTTTTGTGTTGTTAATTGATTGACAATCATAAATATATACATACATCTGCACAAAACAAGACTATTTGTCCACTCCCATGTTGATAAGAGTATTAAATACATTTTGAACAGATAAAAAATGTGATTAATTTGCGATTAACTATGATCCATTTCCAAAGCATATAAATAACAGAATAAAATACATGAATACATTGATACATTAAATGTTTTAGACATCTTTCAGAGAATCTTTTTCTTATTTGTGTCTCTGTCTCCGTTATCACCCTGTCGGTGTGCTGACTCCGACAGTTCTCCGAGAGCGTTGACACTCTTGTTCACACTGTCAGCAGCTGAGGTTAAAACACCTGAGTGTCTGTGTTTGATAGGGTTTAACATCCACTTCACCAACAATATGGAAACAAATAAATGCTTTAAGATTTCTACAATAAAAACCTGATGTTTTATTTTGTCTGCTCTGTGGTTTTGTGTGTGATTAAACTCTAAATGAGGTCGCATCCCGCCGGCCGAGTGTTGTCTGCAATCTGCTGTTCTGCAGATCAAAAGGTCAAAGGTCCCGCCAGTCAGAGCCATGTTCGGCAGCTCCACTTTTACTAATGAAATTAATTACAATTAATCTAGTTAATATGAATAAAATGTAATGAACTGAGGCCAGAGCAGAGGAACAATCTGGAATCATCTCTTTGGAGGATTAAAGGTTTTATGCTGATTATGTAATGTCATAATGAACGACTGCAGGGCCACGAGGAGCTCATCTCTAGGACAGAAACACGGAGAAGTACTTGGGTTAGTTTGGATGTAAGAAATAGTCTGTGTGATTTTTCATTACGGTTCAGTGTTTTCAGTAGAAATGTATTTAAAGGTCCAGTGTGTAACATCCGGCGACATCTAGCGGTGAGGTTGCAGATTGCAACTTCTCCAGTGTGCCAAGCGTGTAGGAGAACTACGGTGGCCGACGTGAAAACGTGAATGTCCCTCTCTAGAGCCAGGTGTTGTAAGAGTAGCGTTGGTCATTTGGAGCAGAGCCAGTACGTAGAGTGTGTGTGTACGTGGGAAGTGAGTGGTGAAGCAAGAGAGAGAGAGAGCGGTTTTAGAATGTGTGTGAGTTGCTCAGTGGCGCATGAAGCCAAAGTGGCTCGACTGCCAAGTGATGAAGTATCCAGATCTTCCGGTGATCTTCTGCATCCATTGTGCCCATAGAGCAGGCACACTAGCGGTTTTCTTTAACTCCGCCTCCCAGCCCTCGGTCCAGCCTCGGATTGGGTCTCATTCACATGAACGGAGGAAGACCCTAACACCTGGATTGTCAGTGCCTTGGTTAAATTAACCTGTTAGGGGCCACTAGGGCATACATTTGAAAAAAAGAAGAAGTAAAAAAAAAAGAAGCTCATGAAGTCAAGGCATCTTGGAGCATCCTGTTGGTCAGTAGTCTCAGATACTGTACATAAAACCCAGTCGCACAGCAGTTTGTGAAATAGTCACGAAATTTAATTGATTCGTTTACATAGACACGAGTTTCACATTTGTTTCGTGATGGTCAGCACAAAATCAATTCGTTTGTAGAATGCCACGTAGGGTGGAGGTCACGGTGAATGGATGGGTCAAAAAACACAAGAGACCGGTGTTCATGTCCCGTGTGAAACCACAAGTCAAAGTAGGTAGTTTTATTTTGAAAAGACTGGAGCGGATATTGACACGTGCGTCACATGTTGCTGGAAAACACACAAAAAATATGTTTTTGAAAGTCGTGCTGAGCGTCACGAAAAAGGGA
Source organism: Sebastes fasciatus (assembly GCF_043250625.1). Classification (NCBI taxonomy): domain Eukaryota; kingdom Metazoa; phylum Chordata; class Actinopteri; order Perciformes; family Sebastidae; genus Sebastes; species Sebastes fasciatus. The sequence goes on from NC_133813.1 coordinate 8,422,023, forward strand.
AATTTGTGTCTATGTACTCGAATCAAATAGATGAAATGTGTCTATTTCACGAACTACCGTGAGATTGTGTTGGTGCATAACATGTAACTGTCCCCAGTTTGAATTAAGCATCTAATTTTGTTCTCTTATTATGAACCGTCTAGAGAAACAACAAAAAACGATCAGTGGTCAGGTGGGTTTCTGTCGCTGTTTCAGCCGGTCCCTGAAACTTTGCCTCCCATCTCTTCTTCTCCTTCTTTTTCTTTCTCTCTGATGGACTAATTATTGTCGTTGTTCTGCCGCTCGCGCTGCTGGCTGCCAAATGGAATTAAAAACCAATTATTGATAAATGAAGAGTGGCTTTAGCTGTGTGTGTGTGTGTGTGTGTGCGTGTGTGCGTCTGGAACCGAGCCTAGACCAGAGTACTACATCTGTCATCCAAACGCCGTGACAACCACTCATGTGTGGCGTCGCATCCTGTGCATTCAACACACACATCTGCACCGCAACGCCTCCGCTGCAGGAGCGTGTGTGAAATATGTTTAACTGGGCATCTGTGCTTTCATATGTGTGTTCAGATGTGTGTCATGATGTATATCTGTGACATTTTAGCATGTGCATATGTACATGTTTGCAGGTGTGTGTGCAGATGTGTGTGTGAGTGGCTGGAGACTATCCTTGACTGTGTGTTTGTTGGGTGTGTTTGTGTGACAGATTGACGTGTGCACAGATGGCGGATGATGAACATATGAATTTCACTTCACACTTTACATGTTGACATGACAACAGTTATTTAAAGCACATATGAGAGGAATGAAATTAATCAAATTAGAACCAACTTTATTGATCCGTGTGCGTTGTTTTGATCACTGCAGCAGCAAATGTAACACAAAATCACACACACAAATGTCTGAATTGACAGTCTAAGAATAGAGGTTGTATAAATGACTTGGACTTAACTTGAAATACAATAATGACAGAAATAAAACAGCAAAGTCCAAAAAAGAAGAAAATCTTTATCAACTAGAATGGCACTCGGAGAGCGCAGACCTCCGCCAAGGTGCCCGAGTACGATTGCCTTATGTTGAGATCAGCTGAACGTAGCGGAGCAGCGTAAAACACTTCATTCAAACTGGACAGAAACAAAATAAAAGTCACCTAAACCGACTCTTTCCAACAATCACCAAAAGTGCTTTGGTCGAACTTGTAACTGTAATTTCACTGAGTTTAATGTGAAAAAAACGCCGAATCTACAGTTGTCCCCCACCTCCCCACCCACCGCTCTCTCTCTGTCTCTCTCTCTCTGAAGGAAAGAGGCAGGGTCATTTCTTTCTTTCTTTCTGTGTTTATTTCTGTGTTAATTTCTTTTTTCTGTCATTATTTCTTACTTTTGTTCATTTGAAAAGTTCCAGAAAGGTGGCACCCTAGGCAACCGCCTACATGGCCTTTGCCTTTAGCCAGCCCTGTTTTTAGGTTTGGTGTTTATTTAGGATTTTCAAGGAACTGATGAATACACAAACCTGTGTGAAAACTGGATTATATAAACAAACATTTGCATCACAAAACTCTATTTGAACTATTTGTTATTTTTCCAATGACGTTCAGGGACTTTAAGGAACAATCAGTGGCTTATTTTTTATTTTATTTCCTTTTCTTTCATTCCCTAAAGCTGAGAGGTAACCTCTTCTACTGTAAACTGTGGTAATAAACATGAAAAACAGCCTATAGGCGATCTTTTTAAGAAATCCATGAAAATGATGAGCCTTAATAACATGATAAATCCAGAGACAGAAAACACACACACAAATGCCTACATACATACAGTTTACTTACCCCCCCCTCCCACACACACACACACACAAAGTAAATTATTATTAATCCCAGTGATAACGGCCTCACTATGAATCCATCAACTGATCTCTATCTGTAAGGACCAGGCTATTTTTAGAACTGCTGCAAGGGAATATGTGTGTGTGTGTGTGTGTTTGTTTCCTCACGTATATCTATATATATGTATGCGTGTGTGTGTGTGTGTGTGTGTGTGTGTGTGTTAGTGGGGGTCGTGGGACTGGAGTTGTTTTCCAGAAAATAGTTTTGTAATTACATCTGCGAGGGGGGAAACTCGTTATCTGCGTTAGCGAGCGGCCGACGGCGAACGCTTTGAAATATGGCTCCTCTTCAGCGCGGCGACGCCAAAATACTGGTAATAACTGCTGATAAACAAGGCGGGTGTAATTGCATCTATTTGCATTTTTAAATAATGCCGCTGAAAAATAAATGTGTTTGCTGTAGACAGTGGCTGCTAGGTGTAAACTGCAGAGTCGCTCACACACAGGGGGAGCTGCTCTTTTTTTTTTTACATATTCTGCCTGTTTTCATTTCAGATTATCGTTTCAGCTTTTTAATAAGCTGATATATTATCTCATCATTTTTAGGATTAATATTAGTATTATATTTCAGAGGTTTAAACTAGGGAGACGCTGCTGCCCTTCAAAAAGTTTGAAATGTCTTTCAGTGATGGGAAACGTTTTGTTTACTCATTTTGTTCACTGCTTTTAAATGGAGTCAGCTTTTGTTTCTTCCTGTCTCTGTCCCACTGAAACACACATCTGACTAATAACCCTGTCTACACTTCAAACCTACAGTAGGTTAAAGAAGAGCTCCACTTTAAATGAGAAAGTAGAAAACAGCAGAGGGTAGGCGTGGATACGACCTGCACCCTCACATTTTAAATCCAACGTGGTAAACACTACACATCCAGTAAACTATGGAAACACTTTGGGTTTCACACATTGCCAGGAAAAGCAGAGCTAGACATCAACTAACTCTGTCATGGACAGGAAACGTTATCGTATTGCGGTAACGTGCGGTCAAGCCAGCCGTCACTCTCATCTCCGTGGTCAAATCGGCCGACGCTACAACTGTAGAGCACCCATATACTGATATTTATGTTAAATGCATTGCTGAGGGGAGAGCTAGAGACGGACTTGGCGAAGTTAGCGGAAGTATGCAAGTGTGACTACGTCCGTTTTTCAAAATAAAGTGTTAACAAAGAGGATCTGTATATAGAAAATACATATATGGAAATAAGATTGATTGGATTATAATCACCAGAAGTATAAAACATTACATGTCCCTTATAAATTAAAAATAAAATACCACTAATTTGTGAAGGAAAATTTGATTTTGAGGTTAAAAATGAATAAATAATGCGCGACAATGACTGATATATTTGACTTCAGGACATCTCTGACTACATACATGCTGAAAAACAAACATTTTTACCGCATTAATTTAGATATTTTTCCAAAGTAAAAGTCCCTAGAAGTGTATGATTCAACTTTTTCCCCATGGTCTAGTGTTAAAAAAGTGAACAAAAATTGCAATACTTAAAAATCGCAATGCATATCGAATCGGCATCAAAGTATCGTGATAGTATTGAATCTGGAGATAGGTGTATCGTCCCAGCCCATTAATGAATAGTGAATGAATCCTTTGCCTTTACTACAGGACTACAGCTGCTGCTTAGTGTTTTCTTTGTCATCAGATGAGGCTAAGTGGCTAATGTGACCTTGCAAACACAGATGTTATACCAAACTATATTTACAC
>NC_133813.1:8430610-8453110 GCF_043250625.1 Sebastes fasciatus
CAACGGCTATTTTGCTCTTATATGACGCTCAGGGTGGGAAGGCTCTCCGTAAACTAGTCAAACTTCATAGTAGAGCTGTCAAAGTTAACACGATAATAACGCGTTTACGCAAATTAGTTTTATCGCCACTAATTTCTTTAACACATTACTACAACTTGTGATTTTTAGGTTGTAACGGCTCAGTTTTAAAGCTAGAGTAAAGATACTGGTATCATATGAAACTAGATAAACCTAAGGGATCCACTGGTACCAACCATGTCATACTTGCTTGTGAAGGAGGCTAAATTATGCTCCAAACTTGTGCTAAATTTTGGCGAGGAAAAACTGCCATGGCTATTTTCAAAGGGGTCCCTTGACCTCTGACCTCAAGATATGTGAATGAAAATGGGTTCTATGGGTACCCACGAGTCTCCCCTTTACAGACATGCCCACTTTATGATAATCACATGCAGTTTGGGGAAAGCCATAGTCAAGTCAGCACACTGACACACTGACAGCTGTTGTTGCCTTTTAGGCTTGAGTCACTCCTGATCAAGTTTCCCAGAGACACTATAGAAGAAGAGAGTCCCCTTTTCCCATCCACCTAGTAAAAGTGAAACATTTTACAAATGAAACATGAAATACGGCCATTAAAGGCTAAAGCACAACATAAATCCCATATTTGTGTAGCAAGTCCAAGTATAATACTGACATTTTGTGACACCGGTGAGTCTCGGCAGCCTGACAGATGATTCAGTCCATTTCTGAAGTAAAGACGACAGAAGATGCTTCTTTAGTTGCCAGGAAATTATTTTCCGGTGGCAGCCAAAGATGTTGCATGAGTCAGAAACTACTTTTAAGGGCTGATTTACTCTGAACGACACACTATAAACAGACTTTAAACAAACTCACTGGCCTTGCAACATTACAACTACAAACAACCCATAATGCAACACACCCTGAAGGAGCTGCTACTATTTAAAAAGAGTATCTGATGATCTAAATACGTCTAGTCCTCGAATATAATTTGACTCTGGCCAGTATACGGTATGTTGTATTTGCCTCTGCCTAATTCACTGAGCTTGTCAATCACAGTTTATGACTAAGCTGCTTAGCTCCTGTAGAATTAATAAACCATGAATACACTTTAATTAAATGAATAACCCGATAGCATGAGGTTTCAGAAAGTTTTGAGATGGTTCATAATATGGTGACATGATATCATCTTTAACGGGTGAATTAAACATTGTGGTCGCTATTGACGACAGTTTGGTTATTTTATAAATGACAGGTTTGTGCAAGATGTCCCGTATCGCGCTAGTGGCGATCCTCTCCGACCACTCAGTGGTCTTCAGTGTTTTGACACCACGTTCTAGTATCGGCTCGATTGGAAGCTCGTTGAGTGGTTCTATTGGTACCATCCAAAACCTGCCCTAATTGGTAACAATTAAATAACAAAACCCGCTCAAAAACCTTCTATATTAGAGGGATGAGAGAGAGAGAGAGGTTTAGTTAAAGTATTTTTTTATACCTGCTATTGATATCTATAAGACGCACACACACACACACACACACACACACACACACACACACATACACACCTATATTAAAATGTGTGTGTCAGTAGTAATATTTGAAGCTTTGATACACAGATGGTGGTGCTGTCTACACCTGCCCTCCGCTGGGACACAAGTATATGTGTGTGTGTGTGTGTGTGTGTGTCGGTCTCCAACACTTGAAAGAGACTTGTCAGCATTCCTCTCTGAACTACCTCTGTCGTCTATTAATCTCTCTCTTTCATTCTGTCATCCCTCACTCCCTCCCTCCCTCTCTCTCTATCCTCCGCTCCCCTACCCTTAATTCTCGCTTATTTTCTTTTTTTACCCTCTTCCTCTCTCTCTCTCTCTCTCTCTCTCTCTCTCACTCTAATCTATCAATCTCTCTCTCATTCCTCCTCCTTGCAGTTCTCTCACTTCCTCTCCCTCTCCCTCTCCCTCTCCCTCCCTCAATCACTTCTAGTATAATCCTTCTCACTTTCCTTTATTTTTTAAATTTGACTCAAATGACTACGATTGAATGCGATTAATTACAGATGTTCCGATACCATTTTTCCTTCCCGATTCCGATACCTGAATTTGCGATATCGGCCGATGCCGAGTACCGATCCAATACTAGCGTGATTGTTGTATGGCACGGCTCAGGTTAAACCCTTTGTAAAACATAAAGAAATACATGGAATTGGGGGATTTATCTTGTCGTTTGAAGGCTGTTTCCAGCGGTTTCCAGCGGTTGCTGCTGCGGTTCGTCCCTTTTTTTTTTCCCCCTTTGCTTTGGTGAAGTCGTCACGTTCTTCCGCGTGATCTGTCTTCAAACGTTTTTTAAGATACTGTAGCTGGTGTTGAAATTGGCAACGCGAGTGAAGCGGAAGCCTGCAAATACTGTACATATCGCCGTTTTACTTCCTGTGAAATGTTGCTAAATGGTTGACATTTTCCTCTCTCTGACTACCGTTACACTCGCCATTGGCACCGCACTGTTGTTGTTTGCTATCGTGACGTGACAAACTACCTGCGATCAATTCTTCTTCGCTGCTCTAAAACAGTAGTTGCCAGTGGCAGCCATGATACATCCAGGGCGACAGCACAGTGAAGGCGACTGTTTTGGAGTCGGCGAAGAAGAATTGATTTCCGTTTAAACAAGTTCATTTTTTTCTGGGTTAATAAATAATGTTATCGGATCGGCGCGTAGACTGACGTACTCGCCGATACCCGATCCCAAATTTTTGGCAGTATCGGACGCATTTCCGATACTGGTATCGGCATCGGAACAACTCTACAATTTATGGCTACTACTAGTACAGTCAGGAATGATAATAATAATGGAATTAGTATTAATAATAATTATAATAACAAATAAAACTACATGGAATCAGAACTAAATAACTGAAATAGTTTTCACTTTAGAAGGAAAAACAACTATTTCATCAAGACAATGGGCACCCTGCTGTTTCTGTGTGTGTGTTGTAACAGTGTAGTAACCATGCCGAGACTTGATGTACACACATGATGCCCACATATTCACTATTTCCTGTGTCAAAACATACGTCTTTACATAGCGCGCACGCACTTACATGCACATAAACGTGTACACAAACACAAACAAGTCATTGCCAAGAAGAAATCAATAGGTGGCGTGATGTGGATTTCTTCATGTGACTGAAATATATTTTCTTGGCCGCGAGAAACACAACTGAGAAATTAACATATGTCACAGTCCAGGCAAATGTGTGGAGAGAGAGAGAGAGAGAGGGGGGAGAACAAATAAGGGGGAGGGTGATGAGGAGTAAATGCAGACAGGGAGAATCAGGTTTAAGGGAGTGAGATTACTCACCTTGTTCAAGAACATAAGAAGGAACTAAAGGATTGATGAATTCACTGAAAAGAACAATGAAGTAATTTCACTTTTACTCTGTTTTTGCTATTGCTACTGATACTACTGTTGCTACTCTGCTAGTACTACTGCTACCGCTAATACAATGATACTATTATACTTTTGGTCATGTTGTGTTATCCTAAGTCCAAAGTCAAAATTTTCGCCTTGCGCTATTCCTGCGAAGTTGACCACTGGATCGTTTATTTGGAGAGTGACCATTGTGCCGACGGACCATTGTTCCGAGACCCCAGCAGTCAGAAAAATTTCCCATTGGACCAGAAGTCCATTTGTCCGACAGCCCGTTATCATGAAAACAAACACCCGCTGTTCCGAAGGCCCATTGCTCTGAAAATACCCACTCTCCCTGCAACAAACAGAAGCACATAGCTAATTATTATGCAGAATGATGGACCTTCCCGGAATTTATTGCATATGGGTAAAATAGCCTTCAAGGTTTTCTCTCTAAACCTAACCAAGTAGTTTTGTTGCTGACCATTGCCGACCAAGCGCCGCGATAACTTGCGGAGCCTCCGTGCACCACGCAGAAGCCGCAACTTGTGTTGGCTTCACTACCGCGACCATAAACCGGCCTTAAATCTTCTGCATCCTACAAACTGTAGTTTTACTGTCAACGTGTTGTTTACATGACTCACAGGGAAGCAGTTCTGTTGTCATCTCCGACTTCGGCAGTTGCCACGGTGTCTCAAAGTGCAGCTGCAGGCTACCGGTAAGATACGCTGTATCGTCTTAGAGGTGTATATTTTTCCCTTCAGACGTACAAAAGTAGGCGGGGGCGGCGAGAAATAAAATACAGGGAGGAGACGACAATCCTGCTTTTGATATCGATGGTTGAAATCGGAAGCTAATTTCGTTAGTTTTACGATTTAGAATCGAAATTGTGACACCCCTAGTCTGAACACACCTGAGCACACATACCGCTGCTACTAAGAGTATTACTATAATTGTTACACTACCATCACTACATACATTAATACTATTACTACTGTTTTATTGGTCGCTGTATTAAATACGACTTCGGTCATTTTCTCTGTGAAATATAAACATCATACTCCGGTTTCTTGGTGTTGCAGTTCCAGTGTGAGATAATAGCTGCTGATTGCGACAGACTGCTTACTGCTGCATCAGTAATTAACCTTTCAACTATTAGACCTGTTTAAGCACACGGCCCGACGCTAATGCAGCACGCTCTGTTTAAAAAGCAGACTGAGTAATTGGATTTTTGGCACGAGACTGGTCAGTCAGTGTGTGTGTGTGTGTGTGAGAGAGAGAGAGAGAGAGAGCAGGTCATTTATGTTTATGCTATGTGTGTTTATAAATGATAGAGACATGCCAGATCCATATGAGAGGCTGGTGTTTATAATGTGTGAGGAAAAAGTGGAGAAAAAAAAGTGTGAGCAGAGCTTAAGTGTGTGTTGTGAGAGTATGTTTAAAGAGAAAGAGAGAGAGAGACTCTGACATCAGCTGGCTGGCTCTCAGCAGCCAATTTTACCCTCCCAAAAAAACAAAACAGGAAATTAACATTCCCACACAAACGCCCCCGCCATCGCAACCACAAACCTGCACCTGTTGAATGGTTGGCAGAGTGTGTCTGTGTGTGTTTGTGTGGTTGTGTTCTACTACATACTAGGGTATTCTGCTCATATTATAAGATACATCAGCCTCTAGGCTACTACTTAACACATCTAAGCATCATTTAGGGCTGGGACGATACACCTATCTCCCGATCCGATGCTATCACGATACTTTGGTGCCATTTGATATTGCGTATAAAGTTGAATCAAACACTTCTAGAGACTTTTACTTTGAAAAACATCCAAATTAATACAGTAAAGATGTTTGATTTCCAGCATGTATGTAGTCAGAGATGTCCTGAAGTCAAATATATCTCTTTCTCATTATTTTTTTTTTTTTCAGCAACCAAAAAATTAAAGACTAAAGACATTTCCCTCACAAATTACTGGTATTTTCTTTTTCATTTTGAAGGTAATTTTTTTATACTTCTGGTGAATATAATCCAATCAGTCTTATTTCCATATATGTATTTTGTGTATACAGTACCGTTTGTTATACTTTATTTTGGAAAAACGGACGTATTCACACAACTTCTCCAAGTCCGTAACTAGCTGCAGGGTCGTCCCGGGGCGGAAAAAAATATGTTCTGGGAGGATGAAAATCATTTTTGGGATGAATTTGAGAAGAGAGTTGAAAGTACTCAACTCAAGAATACTCGATTCTGATTGGTTAATCACGGCGTTCTACAGTCTGTTATTTCTTTATAGCAGACCGTTGATATGTATAACAGACCGTTGCTATGTATAACAGACCGTTGTTATGGGCGCAGTTCTGATGTCGGACTCTGGCGGACTATTTTTGTGTCAAATTATTGATCTCTTAAGTAAGTAGCCGAGTAATAAGCGGGATAATGTACAGCTAGCGGGTCATTATTGTGAAAGAATCCCCTTCAGGACGATGAGAGTCAACCGCTCGCTTGACATTATCCCTTACTTAGGTTCTTTTGTTGAATTTTTCTTCCAACCAGGATGACATATTTACACTCTTTGCTTCACTTGTGGCTGAGCACTGAGAGGAAACGAGCAGTCTCTTACCCAGGTTGTGTTCACACAGGGTGGATGCTTGTTAGTGCTAATGCTCATTAGTGTTAATTGGCATGGATCTATTAATAAATGACTGGTAGAAGGGAAAAGGTTTTTGAGGAAGACGCTCTGTCAGATTGACAGTTAGAGGATGTTGTGGTGTCGGGTTTGACGTGACTAGATGTATTTTACATCTCCAACTAGTGTCAAGAAGCTCCTTCACACTTTTGCACTGACAGCAGTGATAACCTGCAGATAACATTCTTTGCTTATCACTTGCCTGATATTTGTTTTTTCTTATTTGACATGTTTGATCTCAATTTTGCAATGAAGCTATCATTCATTGTGACATCAAATTTTTCACGATGCATTCTCCATCAGCAGCCCACGTGCGTCTGTGTGCCGTTAAAGGGTAGAAGACGCGGTGGTGCAGAATGATAATGAAGCCAACGCTTGCATTATTTGTGGTCGTGTGCACGTTTGCCAGATTCACATGTAAGCGTGCAGCATCGAGCGTCGAGTGTGTGTGTCGTCGCCTTCGACGGGTGTGTCTGTGTTTAATGTGTGTGACAGCAGGTCTGAGGTCGTAAAGCACCAATAAACCCAAACCTGAAATCATCAGGAAGGCGTCACGCTGGGACTGAGAGACGTGGGGACACTAAAGCAGAAGGAGAGTTTGAACATCAACACTGGGACAACATCAGCTCGGTTATTACACTGCCAAAGTGTCCTACAGTCTGTAACACCACTGTGCGTATCCAACATCAACTATCATATAGGTGTTATGGCTGGAATATTCAGGTGTCCGTATACTTTTGTCCACACAGGTATGAAACAAAATTTTTTTTTCTTGAACTCAGCTGGAACCACGTGTTTCTGACAAACTCACATTGTGTGTCCAAGTATTATTCAAATGTACAAAACATTAATTTCAATTCTAATCCCAAAGTTTCCACAGATATATTATGTGTCTGAAAAAGAACGCTCCAAATTTAAGCAAAATTTTGGCGAGGAAAAACTGGCATGACTATTTTCATAGCGGCCCCTTGATCTCTGACCTCAAGATATGTGAATGAAAATGGGTTCTATGGGTACCCACGAGTCTCCCCTTTACAGACACGCCCACTTTATGATAATCACATGCAGTTTTTTGAAAGCAGAATAAATGTGTTATTTCCTCCTATTCTATTTTGGTGTATTTTAATATTTCTGCATAGTGGGGTCCCTAAACTGTCTCTTGTGGATCCAATGAGTCCAATGTATACATGTGTAATGGCGTTAGTCCCCATAGTAGACATTTCACATAGACTTTTTTTTTGCTCAGATTTCTATACATATTGTGTCTTTATACTACAGTATGACAGTTAAAAAAAACAATAAATCGCCTTGCTTACAGTATCGCAATATATTGAATCGTTACCCCTGTATCATGATAAGCATCGTGACGCCAGATTCTAGCCAATCCACAGCCCTAGTAGTTGCTCACTTGCTTACTTGCGTCTAGGGTTCGCCGAGTTATATATTGTGTAATAGCACACAATAACCAGCTAATTGCGCTCTCGCCATACTGTATATACAGGTAGTATACACTGGGTTAAAGAGCTTTTTTTGCTAAAAACAGCTGTCTGCTGCTGCTGGAAAACAAGGCAGATGAGAACGCTAGGACTGAACCAACAGTAAAGTGCCAGAAAACCAAAACGATGTGCTAAAAGAAGCTAAAAAGTTCTATATAGATACAGGGTTAGAACACTTGGTTGGAACACTTTCACATTATACGTTGTCATTTGATTTAATGATAATTAATGCATGAATATATAAGTATTAAATCTTTCTGTCGCCTTATCAAAGGACAGACAGGAATGACGAAAGATGTGTGTGTGTGTGTGTGTTTTGTCAGTGTAGTCACACATGCGTTTACATACACACACAGTCACACCTGTTTTAGTGAAACCCTGGCAGAGTTTTGTTGTGCCTGTTCGTCTGCTTGCCAATTCGAAGCGTCCCTCGTCCGTCTCCACTAATAGACTTTGTTACGAAGCCAGAGGTTCAGCACGTCTTAAATCACTCCGCCGGTCCAACTCTGACAGTGTGTTCTGTGATGTTTAATTAGGAATAATGGTTTCTAATATTCCACCAATTAGGGCCTGTCTCCCGTTCAGTCAGGGGAGTTGTGTTAAGTGAAAAAGCGGCAGGAAAAAAAAGGGAGAAAACTAGAATAAAATGACTATAGGTAATGCCAGGTTGGTGCACCCCTGAGGTTTTTATTTCAGTAAAAAATTGGCACTGCTGATGGATTTCTGGCTAATGATTCATTTAAGCTCTACTCGAAGGAAATCACTAATTAAAATGAGGCTGAAAGTCCAAACGTTCAAACCAGCAAAATATGTTTAAAAAGAGGAATTTAAAAAAAGGGGCTGCTGGTAGGTAACTGTATGTGTGTGGAGGTGTTGCTTAAGGTAGCGATTTACAAAGGCCGGTCGGTGAACTACATTATGTTAAATCACTCTGCAGCCAGAGAACCTGCTGTGTTATGGTGCCAAAGCCAGAGTGAGTCTCTAATGTAACGTCTGCTCAATCACACACGGAGGTTTCTCTGCCAGGTCACACTTCAACTGAAAAAAAGGGATCAAGAATTGGTTTGTCCAAAATGTCCAAATGCACTCAGAAACATTTAGTGGTCAGTTTCTCTTCAGCCAGGCTGAGATTACAAACATTTAAATTCTGATTGATTTTTCCGTTTCAATCAAACAAAAGGAGACATTTCACAGATAACTGGCGTTCAAATTGCAAGCAAGTGAGAGCATTTTTGGAAATTGAGGACATTTTGGGGAGTGATCCCATTTGTTTAGACAGTTAGAACATTTTAGAAGGAGAACATATTTGTTAAGTGAGGACATCTCAAAGTGAGGGCATTTTTGGAAAGTGTGGAGATTTTGGAGAGAGACAACACTGGGAAAGTTAGGACATTTTGGAAAGTTGACATCTTAAAGTCGGGGCATTTTTATGTCAGGACATTATTGTAAAGAGGACATCTTAAAGTCAGGACGTTTTTGGAAAGTGTGGACATTCTTGGGGAGTGGAAACACTTCGGAAAAGTGAGGACATGTTGGAAAGAGTACATTTTCTTAAAGTCAGGACGTTTTTGGAAAGTGTGGACAGTTTTGGAGTGACAACACTTTGGGAAAGTTAGGACATTTTGGAAAGAGGACATCTTAAAGTCTTGGCATTTTAAAGTCAGGACATTTTTGGAAAGAGGACATCTTAAAGTCAAGACATGTTTGGAAAGTGTGGACATTCTTGGAGACTGACAACACTTTGGAAAAGTAAGGACATGTTGGAAAGAGGACATCTGCTTAAAGTCAGGATGTTTTTGGAAAGTGTGGACATTTTTGAGGAATGACAACACTTTGGGAAGGTGAGGGCATTTTGGAAAATTAGGACAAGCAAGCACACAAGATATGCATGTTGGATGGTACACAAAGTACATATATCACAAAATGTCCAATGCCAATATTGGACCCAGTCTTTTTTTTTTGCAATGTCCAGTTCCCTCCTGAACTACAGTCCTTGTGACTCTAACATCATCATATGGAGGCTGCAGACAATCATGTTCAACGCCTGTCAGACATGGTGTCTCCAGCTGCTTCTTTTCACCTGCTTGTGAGGGGCAACACCTGGAGGGCGTTCTCTAGCACCTGGTTGTTTGACGTTGATCTGCCCAAGATTCTTCCCCCAGCGGTGAAGGCTTGAGACCAACCAGTAGGAGTCACTAGTACATATCCCTCTTTGGCTTTCCACCTGTGCATAAGATGCACACAATCAAGAAAAGAGAAACAGGACAAAAAAATCTAACAGGAACTCAGTAAAATGTGTAATTGCCAAGCAGCAACCTCCGGTGCTGAAAAATGAAGCCAACTTGGAAGTGCCAAAAACTGCAGTTCCTCAAATGGCCACTGGAGGTTGGCTCCAAAAGCGAGTCAATCCCCATAGACCCCCATGTTAAAATGACTGACGTTACAGCAGAAATAAACATGTTTACAGCCTGGAACAAGAAACTGATTATGACTGACACAGTATAACATGCTTAAAGAAATAGGAACAAGTCGCAAGAGATTGCTGATAGCGGCCGATAAACACGCCAACATGTGACTAAGAGGAGTACTGGCACTTATTTCCACTTCAAGCACTGGTTGTTCTGACCCTTGAGGACATGATTGATTGCTGTGCACATGTTTGATAGAAAGCTAAGGCCATGATGTTGTGTGTTTTGGGGTGAAGAGTGTCCGTGGATGACCAGCTCTGTTCTGAGTGATTTTAGGGTCAAATAATTGAAGGTATACTTGTTTGTTTTTTGTCTAAAAAAAAAAACCCTACCAAAAAAACAATATTTGTATGCATCAGATAAGAGTAGAATGTATGTGAGTAATTTGTGAAAAATGGTGCCAGGGCAGTTTCTGTTTTTATTCTTCTTCTTTTAAACAGGGTTTGTTGATAAAAGCAGCAGAGCTGTTTTACAATAGAACGCTCTGATTTCTGTTTCCCTTATTGGGTCACTGAAGGCTTTTGTCCCATAAATAGGACCAAACACACACACACACACACACACACACACACACACAAACACACTTTGTCCACTGCCGTATAAAGCAACAACATTGGAACAAACAAATAAAAAAAGAAAGAAAGAATCACCCCGAACGGATTTATCAACCCACTGAGAGAGAGAGAGAGAGGATGTTGTGTTTTAGGATGTCCGTTCAGTAAAAGTAGGTCACACACACACACACACACACACAAACACACGCACACACACACACACACATACACACACACACACACACACACACACACACACACACAACAGTGTCTGACCTGGACAAAAAAATACAGCTACACACACATTGACATACGTGTTGTGTACATTTGTTTTGGTTTGCCTTTTTTCTTGATTATTAAAATGTTTTTTTGCACTAAAAGCTCCAAGTTTTTTGAGATTTTAGGATTGTAGCTTGTAGTTTTAAAGGTGAATGAAGATACTGGCATTATATGAAACCAGAAAACCTGATGAATCCTTTGGTACCGACCATGTCATACTAGCTTGTCGTGAAGGAGGCTAAATAATGCTCCAAACTTTCGCTAAATTTTGGCGAGGAAAAACTGAATTGAAAGAATCTTAAGAAAGGCACCATCAAGTTGCATTATGGGAAATGTAGGATCCAGTGTTTTGGGATCTGGAGGATATCTTCTGCCTCTGCTGCTTTGATTTTCAACCTTCTTTTTCTTAACCCATCTCTCACAGCTTCCCCATATGGACGTCCATAACCAAACCGCCGGAGTACCGAAGTTGTACTAAACCAGGAGGATTATGGGATACGGCTGCAACGAGGATCTTCACAAACAAAGTACAGGCAAGTGTGTGCATGAAAAAAAAAGACACCTTTCAAAAAGAAAAATCAGGTGAAAATGAGGAAAAAATTACAAAAACAAACGCACCTCCAGAAAAACTGCACAGCGACAGAAAGTAGCTGCCGTTTCCAGGGCGCGCTTGATTAATGTTTTTTTGGTGATTTTTTTTTTTTCTTTACCGACGCCTAATAAAAGGTTCCCAAACCATCTGTTTCTCTTTCTCCCTGATGCCTTGCCCAAAGGTCCCCCCATCCTGGGACTGGCACCACGCCCAAACACATCCATCCATCCATCCCTTTCCCCCCACCTTCTCCTTCCCTACCCACTCCATTCCTCCCCTCATCTCACTCTCTCTCCTCCGTCCTCCCTTCTTCCTCCTCCTCTCTATCCTCCGTTCTCATCCCTTCTCCCTTTGTACTCATTCCCCTTTTTTTCTATCTTCTTTCCTTTTTCAGCTCTTTCTCTCCTTCCTTCCTCTCTCTTCTTCAGCCTCGCTTGCTTCTCCCACTTTGTCCCCTTCTGTGTTCTTCCTCTTCTTCCCACCCTTTTCCCTCTCACTCCCTTTCTCTCTCCTCTTTTCTTTTTTTTCCTTGCATCCTTGCCTCTCTTCTTCTCTTCCCTTCCTTCCTCCCTCCTCACCCCCATGTGTATGCCTTCTTCTCTATTTTCTTCCTCCTCTTCTTCCTCGTCTTTCTCCTCTCCCTTCCTGCATCTTTCATCCCTCTTTCCTCTCTTCTTCCTCTCGTCTTTTTCCTCCCTCTCTCGGAATTTCTTCTTCCCTCCCTTTTCCTATTTTCCCTCTTTCTCCTTACCTGGTATCTTTTGCTCATCCTTCATCCCTCATTCCTACCTCTCCATTCCTACACCCCCCCCCCCCTCCCTCTCTCTAAACCTCTCTCGCCTGTTATGCATATTCATAAACCTGCAAACATTCCCATCCAATAGCGTTTAATCCCTCCCTGTATTAGTGTGTGTGTGTGTGAAGGGTTAAGGGGAGAAACACACACACACACACACACACACACACACACACACACACACACACACACACACACACACACACACCTCCTCCTCCTCCTCCCAAACATCTAGCAGCTGGCCGACAGATGGGGCCCGCAGCCAAAAAAGCAGCAGCGGCAGCGCCACAAAAATAAAAATTTACAAGACGCCAGTGGAATTTATTTAAGGGCAGGAGGGGGGCGGAGGGGCTGCACCTCCTCTTTCTCCTCTTCTTCACCTCCCTCCATCACTGCCTTTCTCCCTCATTGCCCAAAATGTGTTAGTGTAAGCCCTACATGATGCTCGGCGCTCCATCCTCAGCCCTAATCAAAGCCTATATAGCATCATCTCTACATCTCTCCCTCCTTCACTCATTCACTTCAGTGGTTCCCACAGGGGGTCATGAAGGGATTTCAGGGGTAAGAAGTATTAAAATAATGTGTATTATTTATTTAGTTTTTTCTCTAATCCTTATTTTTGTGAGGTATACCTCTTCAGACCTCTAAAGGGATCACAAGCACGTTTATGATAAAGACGTTTATTCTACTGCGAGCAGCACTTATGAATCTTCATCTTTGGGCCTCATCACTGAAAGGTGCAGCTTTTATTAATACATTGGTTAAAGGAAAAGCAATGCATCATGGGATTGTTAGGAAAAAGTAGTGTACTTGGGCACTACCAACGACATAGTGCATAACACACACTTAAAATATTAATAATTAACAAATAGAGAGTGATGTTAGACACTGTTGAACAGTTCAAGGGAACTTCTAGTTGGCCGTCCTTTCTGTTTGTCATTCAGGAAGCAATATTGAGAAGGGAAGAAAACAACATCAGGTCGGGCCCAGGTGCGTCCCACACCACCAGGTCCTTATGTCCAAACCAATATTAATTCTGTTTAGACAGGCTGCCTGATTATTAATTATAAATATACAACTGCCTTACTCAGTACAGCCTTAGTAGAATTAAACTGAAAAGAGAAAAACAAAACTCAGACGATTAAACAAAAATGGCCAACAATAGATAAAAGTGCTGTGAACACCGCAACATCTTTTCAAAGGACCAAACCAGCTGTGTTTAAATCTAGCTCTTTTCATTTTGGTCAATTTTAGCTTTAGACTGAACTGTTTCCTAACAGTACCTGTACAACGCTATTTCACAGTAATAGGTGCAAATATTTAAGTTATAGTTAATGCGATAATGACGCGTTAACACTATTTCGTTTTAACGCCACTCATTTCTTTAAGGCAATAACAATAATAACGCAACTTGTAATTTTAAGGTTGTTTCAAAGGGGTCCCTTGACCTCTGACCTCCAGATATGTGAATGCACATGGGTTCTATTGGTACCCACGAGTCTCCCCTTTACAGACATGCCCACTTTATGATAATCACATGTTATGATTTGAGCATATTTTTCATGCTAAATGCAGAACTTGTGAGGGTTTCTGGAGAATATTTGTCATTGCACATGTAGTTTTAAATTGTGTGATTAATTTACAACAATCCAGTCGAAGCAACTGCATTATTCAGTCACTTTTTTTTTTTTTTGCTGTTTCTTGTTTTAAACTCAGTTTGCTGTCATTTATCTAATTTTCTTTCTTCAGTTCTCATTCACTCTCTTGATTTAGTTTTTTTTGCTTTTTTAAAATGTACTATCAATTTAAATATGTTGGCCTTTATTTAAGGTTACAGTAAGGAACTTTTAACTGGTTATAAAACAGTCTGATGCCTCTTTATGACCTACATATGTAAAAAAGACCATCAGCAAGAAGATTGGCTATTTCTATATAGTTATTCTTAATGCTTGTGATCAGTGCAGATGAAATCATGCGGGTTCACCAGAAACTCCAGGGGGTCCTCCGGCAGCGTTAAGGCCTGCCACAGACAGACCCAGATCCGGCTTTGCTGTCGCTTTCGACCTGCAGTCGGAGCTCCACGCTCGGCAGCAGCAGCTCCTCCTCTGGTAAGGCGCAGAGCTTCGTCTCGCTGCTCTGCCGGTCATTGCTGTGAGCCAACACCGAAACCACGATGCTGGAGGCCCAGGCGGTATTGCTGGACCCGCTGGAGGAAAGGGAGGCACGGGAGAACCACAACCAGGACTGCGTGGGGCAGACTGTCAGACCCTGCTGCAGTAGAATGAGAGATTTTCTAAAGGGAGTCTGGTGCTCGGAAACAGTACCGCTTTTGTCCACAGGGACCGCCAAAATCAACACAAAATGAAAGTTCCTCGTAGCAGCTTTAAATAAACCTATTGTCATCATTTTTACAACTTATTTGATTTCATCAACTCTGAGACTCCATGTCTCCATCCTCAGCTGCTCCCACTCTTGATTTATGACTGTCTTCTTTCATCCTTTTTCTTCATCCTCTCCTTTCATTCTTCTATTATTAGTGCTGAGTATATTTTAAATTCTAAAAATGAAACATTTCCTCGATCCATCCGTCACATTGGTAAAGTGTTTCATTTATTTGCTTTTCCTCCATCGTGTCTTCATTTCTGACTCTTTCGGTCGGTTTGTTCGGCTGCTTTTAATGAGAATGTGTGTGTCTGTGTATCTGCATGCATGAGTGTGTGCATGTACTGTGTGTGTGTGTTTGTGATATATTAGAACCAATGTCAATTTTGGGGAAATTTGCTCGGCCCTCCCCTCCATTTACTCCACTAACACCCATACCTGTACACACACACACACACACACAGACACAAACTGAGAGTAGCAGACGGAGAGACGAGGGGGAGTAAAAATGAGGTGGAAATTGGAGAAGTGGAGTAAAAAAAATGAGTGAAGGGAGGAGTAAGATGATGTTTTCAGTCTGCTGAGGCTGCAGGTGGATTTTCTTTAGCCAGTTGACCTCCCTCTCTCCCTCTCTCTCTCTCTCTCTCTCTCTCTCTCTCTCTCTTTGTGTGTCTACCTCACTCTTCCTCTCAACCTCACTGTGTCACTCCCTCTCCTCCCCTTCTATTGCGAACATAAATGAGGTTGTACAACAAGAGGAAAAAAAAGGAGAACAGATTAGATGAATGTTGGAGGAAAAGAGGATGAAACAAATGAGAGAAAAAAGGAGGGAAGGGGAAAAGATGAGAAAGCGGGAAGCTGAAAAGGAAGAAATAACAGGAGAGGAGACTGGAAGGAGACTCATCCCCAGGGGGCACTGTTTGTCCTTGTAGCAAAACTACACACACACACACACACGGAAAGAAACAAAAGGAGAAGAAGACACAAGTGACAAATAACTTTGGTCAAAAATAAACCAACTTCACTTCTACTCAGTTCCTGTTGTCAAGTTGTTCACTCACCAAGTGAAAAAAAAAAATAGAAATCACCTGCAATGTTAAAAGGTTGGATATTAATACTACCTGTGCATGTATACAGACTCATACATTTCTAATGGCAGCATTATTATTCTTTGTTTTCAGTATTATTATTATTAAATCAATTAAAATATTTAATCGCGATTAATCGCATGGTCGCATCGCATTTTTTATCCGTTCAAAATGCACCTTAAATGGAGATTTGTCAAGTATTTAATACTCTTATCAACCTGGGAGTGGACATATTTGCTTGCTTTATGCAAATGTATCTATGTATTTATTATTTGAAATCAATTAACAACACAAAACAATGATACATATTGCCCAGAAACCCTCACAGGTACTGCATTTAGCATAAAAATATGCTCAAATCATGACATGGCAAACTCAAGCCCAACAGGCAACAACAGTTGTGAGTGTGTCAGTAAAAAACGTTTGACATGTGGATATTTCTGTAAGAATTGCATTTTTTGGCAATTGGATGGCGAGCACTGTTCTCGAAACTGCTCAGAAACCCTTTTATTGTTAAGAAAAAAGTCGTACATCCTCTGAATGCCCTGTCAAGGGACCCCTTTAATGTCCATGCCAGCTAGGAGGTACCAATGGATTCCTTAGGTCGTCTAGTTTCATATGATACCCAACCCGGTCTCATTCCCAACTCGTCAAACACCGCCGATTGGGCAGCGCCCCTTGGAATCAGAAACCAACGCTCGGAGGTACCCGTAGAGTAACGTTGACTTATTTTGTCGTGTCAGTCTTTAGTCATGTGACTCGTCAGTCCCGTCAGTACCGTGAGTTGCTAGTTAGTGAAGTTAACGTCAACCAGGACCATTTCCTAACCCTAACTAAGTGGTTGTGTTGCCTAAACCTAACTTCCTGTGAAAATGTACGTTTATCTTTAAAGGACACTCTGCATGCAATGAGTCCGTCGGTTTCCGATGCCAAGGGGCATTGACCAAGCGGCGGTATTTGACGAGTTGGGAGTGACAACGTGTTATGATACCAGTATCTTCACTCTAGCTTTAAAAGAGCCAACTACAGCCTCTGAAAGACAGTACGTCCACCAGGCGTAAAAGAGGACAGAGGTGATCTCAGGAGTAGAACCGCTTACATCCAGAAAAAGCCATTGGCAAAAGGCTGGCAGAATGAGATAGCAACATTCATCTGATTGCAGTGAAATGTAGTGTGATTATTCTCTATCCCCAGATGATAAACTCTTTAGATTTTAATGACCTTTCCTCGAGTACCACGCTGACGACAAACTTAACACGTTTAGCTATGAGAATAACTGAATCATCAGCATATTGTTTGTTCTGTCCGACACTTCTGTTGTGTGTCTTTAACGAACGCTGCAGCCTCTAGAGGACGCTAGCAGCCCTTTAGACTTAGTCTGAAGCAAATTAAGAATTCTGTATACAGTTTTTTTTACTGTGGAAAATAAACATTCAAGCATGACTGCAGTCAAACACTCTGTTGCGATTCCAATGAGATCAGGTGTGTTTATTTTGTAGACCTTTTCATCCCTTCCCCCTGCTGCCCACCTGCGCTGCACCTGACGTCAACCCAACTGAGACACACACACTCATGGTCAGCATAACAAACACACATACAGGCAAATGAGCGTGCAAACACACATACACACACACTAACAAACACACGAAACACCCCAGAGCTACACCGTACAGTACATCACCATCATCATATCTGTCTCCCATTTGAATTCTTTTCAAAGCTTTTATTCTTTCAAAGAGACATTCATGGCAACTAGAACCCAACTTGTGGCTCACACACACACACACACACACACACACATGCACACACACACACACACACACACATTTTTGTCCCCATCTGGTCACCATTCAGCAGGATGCGTGCACTCTCTGTAGCTGTGTGTTGAAGCGAACACTCTCACAACCCTCAGTCAGCTCTGTTCTGCAAAGATGCACTTATTGATCTTTGACCTTTAATGACCTCTATTGGTGGTTAGCAGGAAGTGCATCAAGATTTAGAAACGGATTTCCTGCTACTTGCTCTCTAGACTATAGCTGTGTGTTAAAAAGTGTATTACCTTCGCCAAGGAGGTTGTGTGTCAGCAGGATTACGGAAAAACTACTGACCCGATTTTCGTTAAACTTGGTGGAAGGATGTAGCATGATCCAAGAGAGAACCTATACAATTTTGGAGTGGATCCGAATCACAGGGCGGATACACACATTATTTTTCACTCATGGAAACGGCCTTGACTAAAGTCTGTGCTCTCAGACTGCCCTTCTAGTTATTTATTACGATCATAAAAAACATATTGGCTTAGAGCAATTTAACTGCAAGCAGCTTCTTGCCTTTTGAGCCTGTGTAAACAGAATATTAAAGGAATCCTGACATCCCCCCAGAGTCGGATGAGAAAATGGATCATCTCTGTGCATCCGGGAGAGAGATAGGTCTAGGATGTCTTTAGCCTAGCTTAGTACAAAGACAAGAAGCAGGGGGGAAAGTGCCAGGCTAGTTCCATCAAAAGTAAAAAAAGAAAATTAGATCCACTGCAAATTCTGTAATTTTCAGCCAATGTTATAACTCTGCCATTATAAATAATAGTTATGCTAACATTGACTATTAGTCTAATATTAATTTTCGTAAACTCATTATGTAGAAATTGTATCCTAGTCCATAGAACCTCTTTATCGATGACATCCCGTATAGGTCGTGACAGGCAGCTTACCATGATTGGTTGGCGACCGACGTGTAGTCTGTCATGTCTCTCGGGAAAGTCACGGCAAGAAATTATGACTCTATAATTGCCTAATCTGACACAGGGACCATCTTAACTGACAAAAATACTGTGTAGTCTGAACCCAATATTATCTGCATAACTGTTACTGACTCCGTTTGTATTAATGGAAATAGAAATTGGACTTTTTACACATTTAGAGGAACCTTTCAACTCGCTGTGCATTCACAGGTAATTTTCCCTTGACAAGAGTTCATTTGTGGCTAGATATGTGTGTGTGTGCGTGTGCGTGTGTGTGCGTGCGTGTGTGTCCAGGTTGACAGGATCTAAAATAAGCAGCTTTTTTTTACTGGTTCCAAGCAGCACTCTCACTGTGTGGTTTGTGTGTTTCAGTATGTTTTCATGTGTAGTTTTTGAGGGTTTTCATGTCCTGCTTTACGGTTTTGTGTGTTTTAGTACATGTTCTCATATTTTGCCTTCCCTCTGGTTTTCCTTATTTGGGATGGGTGGGTTACTGGTCATCCAGCCCTCCAGATGTTCTGACTAACTGAGCTGTTCCACATGCAGACTCCAAACCAAAACTAGTGGTAGAAGAGGCATCCCAGAATACATTGCGCATGGGGCTGAAGAAAGCTGAAAACCAGTGAGTACAACCACAGATTTGCACAAATGTAAACATTTCTTAGAACATATACTGTTATGAAAAAGAAATATCTTAAATTGACTCTCTATATTGAGCATCATTTTGTCCAGTGTAGTCGGTAACACCGGTGTTGTCACGAGTTTATTGACCAGCAGGGAAATTTCCTCACCGTGGCATACCCAGACTGGCGTCCTCTCTTGGATCTGTTTGACAACACCACGATGTTTTCCTATCATTGTGCAGTATTTCCAATCGAGTCCTTTTTTGGTGAAGTAATCATCAACGCAGTGCATTATTGTTGTTCTCGTGGGAAGCTCTTTGCAAAAGAGTAGATCCTCGTGAAGATTACTGTCCCTGCAGTGTACAACAATAAAGCAGCATTGCTAATGTCAGTCAACTTATTCAGAAGTATGGCAAAGTATGGGCTTGCCTTTATGCCTTCCACAAGTTGGTATTCAATGTCATAACTCCCCAGTATCTCTCGGCACATATCCGTATAGCGCTAGGCAAGATAAGCTCCACTGCGATCGTAAAGGGTTTCTTGCTACGGGCCACACGAGCAGTTATGAAAGTGGCTTTTGACTGAGTTGTTAATGTTGTGGTGACTTTCTGTTGTGCCTGTTTCTTTTCCTTGGGAAATGTTCTTTTGGCTTCCCAACACATCCCGGGTGCTTTATGGTTATGCGTCTCTTGAGCTTCGATGGTTTTAACGCCTCATTTGACAGGATTTCATCACATTCAACACGCTGTGCTTTCGGCGCAGCATCCTTGCCTGCCATTATGAATCCAAATTGAATGAAGTCAGGGTCATATTTCCTCACCACATTCTTTGGAGCTTTACTGGCGCATTTTGGTTTCAAAACCGATCCATTTTGTGTCACCGCATCCGAGAGAACGTTAGCTAGCTAACAGCATGGATGTGTAAAGAGAACTGGATACAGCATTGGAGGCGGGCTCCCCTTTTCCTATAGGAGTTGCTCAGTGGCGCATGAAGCCAAAATGGCTTGACTGCCGAATGATCTACCGCATCCATTGAGCCCATAGAGCAGGCGCAGAAGTAGTAGTAGTTTAACCCCGCCTCCCAGCCCTCAGTCCAGCCACGATCTGGGTCTCATTCACACGAACGGAGGAAGGGAAATAACTCTGGATTCGGCTATTAGTGCATTTTACAACTTTTAGGACGTCTCTTTCAAAATGTAAGTCTATGGGAAAAAGTATTTTTGTGCCAGTGGCATCACGTGACGGACACGTAAGTTATAATTCCACCGTTTGGCCACTTCAAAGCCCAGTACTCCTCCCGGGGGCTTGGCTAACAGTGGCAAAACACGTTTGTCTCCACTGATGATGTATCGCGATTGGCATGGTGATATTAAAACGGAACTGGTCATTAAAACTAGCGTTTTTTTATTCATTGGAATTCTTAAGCGTAATTACTATCTTTGTATATTACCAAAAAAATACATTTTTAATTTGATCTAACCATTTGGAAGTACCTCCGTGGCCCACTACATGGCGCTCTGAGGCCCACCAGTGGGTACTGGTTGAGAATAGCTGGTCTAAAGTGTGCTAGATAGTTGTAGAGCAACTGTAAAGTGAGTGTCGAATGGATTTCTATCGTGCAAATTGTAAACGAGACAAATAAATGTAGTTATTTTAGTTATGAACTGTGTTCAACTCTATTATATTCAGCTGGTTAACCAGATTTTACAATATAAAAGTATTGAATCTTGATAAAATGCTCAAAATAGCACATGTAAAATTCATCTTTTCACTGAATTTTACTTTCTTTTCTCCCTAAAAAATATGTAATGGAGAAAATAAAAGCTACGCAGACTAAAAATGTGCTGGTGTGCGTTTGTTGATGAAGTGCCTCGGTAGTCCTCACCCGCTCTCACCCCTCTCTCACCCCTCTCTCCCTTCTCTCTCTGTGTTGACGTCAGTATCGGTGGTGAACCAGGCCACAGTGGCAGCCTGTAGAGCCCTTTGATCCCACACTCCACTCTATTAGAGCTCTCATATGGACTTCACATCACACACACACACACACACACACACACACAGATGGTCTGTAGCCTGTAATTTGTCTGTGGTTTAATAAAGTTCTCATTGACAGACTGACTGAGTGATGAACTGATCTGTCAGGTGGACAAAAGCTTTACACACATAATACAAGATCATATAATTATACTGTAGGACGACATTATGATACCACAGATTGCCATTTTTAAATTATAGAACTACATTATTACTGTAGTACATAATGCATACTTCTGCCATATGTCATGTAATATATAAGTGCATTATGATGCCCCTTAACCAAATGATTACACTATGGAGCTACACTATTATACTATAGTATTACTAGTATGCTGAAGTTCCAAACTTAGGGTCACGTGATGTCATCGCCGTGACAACTGAGCAAACTCCATCTGCTTTTGAAGTCTGTGAGATGACCTCGAGTTAAGATTGATTCGTAAAACTACTATTTCTAAGCTCAAGAATAAACTTAAATGCTCAATTACAAGTCAACTACTAATATCCCTTTACCTGTGTATACTTACAGAAGCGTTCTATCTCTGTAGATCACCACAGCAGACACATAATTATAAGTGGAACAAACATACAACATACAATTCACAGCCAGAGGCTTGTTTAGAGAAATCTGTTTATTTGTGTAAAGAGCGTCACCTTCTTATTAGAGTCTAATAAACAGTTTTCCACTCAGGTGAGCAGCGTGGACAATTATTCTCTGACAACTTCACAACACCATAATCGAGGGGAAATAAATAATTCCCCGGTAGAGATCAAATTATCAGCTCACATCGTAGCTTTTTTTATTCTGCTCAATCTTCAAGATCTTCATGCCCTCCCTCTTTTCCTACTCTTGTTGAGCGTCTCCTCTCTTCTTTTCTCACCCTCCTCCCTCATCAGAGGTGAAAATTTACCCAAAGGGAGTCTCTCTTTTTTCCTTCCCTCTCTCCTTCTCTCGTCTTCACACCTTCCTCATCAGTTCTGCCAAGTTTCCCCCAAAGGTGTGCTGCAGCTCGCTGACTCGCTGCAGGAAATGATAACGAGCTTAGAGAAAATTTTATCACCTGTTCTAACTGTTTATTTTCAGACTTAGAAGCTAACAGGCTTTGTTTAAGGAAATTATGAGTCACATATTGCATTTATTGTTGCATATTATAGCCCTTTTTTCCGAAGTGTCTAGTTGTTTTAGTAAGTGTAATCCAATCAGAAGTTAAATATCTGCAAAGGCAAACTTTTATCAGATTTGGTGTCTTAAAAAAGTTAAAAAAATAAATAAATCTTTCTTTTGTTTCACTTTCTAACTGCACCTGATTTTAACAAAAAGTCAAATCAACCTCAAAGTTTTGGACGA
>NC_133813.1:8455610-8495610 GCF_043250625.1 Sebastes fasciatus
AAAGCAACTTGTTATTTAAAGTATGCTTTCAAAATAAAAAAAAATAAATCTACATTTTTGAGTAATCAGATAATATGTACATCTGCGTTTCAGACATGCTAGCAGCAATCGCCAATGTAGTTCTGTTGGTCGGATCACCACTTTTGGTCCAAAATGATATATCAATTCAATGGATTGCCATGAAATTGTGTACAGACATTCATGGTCCCCAGATAATTGTAGCCTAATATGTTTGGTGATTCCTTGACTTTTTCTCTAGCGCAATAATTCGGTTTATGACCTGCAAAACTGGCATAAGCTTCTTCAGGGAGGCTGAGCAGTCTGATACCCCAATAATTGGAGCACACCCTCCGGTACCCCTTTTTTGAAAACTAGGAACCACCACCCCGATCTGCAGACAGCCCGACAATGTCCAGAGCCTTCAGCGTCTCGGGGTGAATCTCTTCCACACCTGGCACCTTGCCGCTGAGGAGCTTCTTAACAACCTCAAAGACCTCTGCCAGGGTTATGGGTGAGGCTTCCCTCAAGTCTTCAAACTCTGTCTCTTCTACAGAGGACATGTTGGTCGGCTTCAGGAGTTCCTAAAAGTGCTCTCACTACCGCTCAACAATATCCCCAGTCAGGGTTTGCAATTCTCATCTCCTGCTGAAAGTAATCTGACCCAAGTCTTGTTTCCACTTCCTGCGTTGGTTTGCTAAAATTTCCTTGAGGCCAACCAAAAGTCCTTCTCCATGGCCTACCTGAACTCCTCCCACACCCAGGTTTTTGCTTTGGCGACCATTGTAGCCACAGCCCTTCTGGCCTACCAGAACCTGTCTGCTGCTTCAGGAGATTTCTGGGCCGATCAAGCCCCAAAAGGCCTCCTCCTCCACCAAGACAGGCATCGACATCCTTCTGACCACAACTCTAAGCAACCGCCTCCGCAATTGAGGCTTTGAACATGGTACAATCAGATTCCGTGTCCCCAACCTTCCCTCAGCATGCATGAGAAATTCTTCTGGATATGGGTGTTAAAGACCTTGCCAACGGGGACCTCAGCCAGATGTTCCCAGTTCACCCTCAATACACGTTTGGGTTTACCAGGTCTGTCCGACAGTCTCCCCTACCACCTGATCCAACTCATCACCATGTGATCAGTTGATGCAGCAAAAAGCCGTCGTGGCGCAAGCCATTGGAAATAATGGCATTCAGAACGCAGTGGTGCCATTGTTGCGTTTTGTCTAAAAGGACCTTAAGGTGTTCTGGTACCAGGTACACTTATGAGTCACCCTATGCTCGAACATGGTGTTGATTTGTCAGGTATTTGTGGTTAATTTAATTCTAGGTCTGTCAAAGTTAATAATAATAATTATCGCGTTAACGCAAATTCATTTTAACGGCACTAATTTCTTTAACACATTAGCACAATAGATATTTGGGAGGTTGTAGCGGGCTGAGTTTTGAAGGTAACGTGAAGATACTGACATCATATGGAACTAAAAAAAGCAGAAGATTTTATCCATGACACAGTTCACATTGGACGAGGGACAGAGTCTCGGGCAGTTTCTTCTGAATTTGCCTATAAAGTTCTTCCCACACGGTAATCAACGACCTCCATACTAAGTAATTCAGAGCACACTCTGAGAAAGTGTCTTTTTGTGTTTTCGTAACAGGAGGTGAACATGTCTTGCTTTTGTATCACAGTGTTCAGGTGTGGCCTTGTATAAAAACATCACTGTTCTTATCTTCAAGACATTACAGTTCTGTTCTGTTTTTTCGCTGCTGAGACAACAGACACTTTCTGTAACTGCGTTGCATAGTGAATGAACGCTCTGCAAGAGGACAGACCAACTGTGGCTGATTCCATGGATGTCGGTATGTGTGATAGCGACACAGTGTTTGGGATGTGTGACAGAAACAGACATATTGTGTGTGTCTGTCAGAAGGTCAGTAGTGTGTGTTTTTATGAAGAAAGATAATTGGTAAAAGTTCAGTTTCACCTTGAACCAGGGCGAAAGGGTCGGTGTGTGTATATACTGTATCTGTGTGTGTGTGTGTGTTCCCTCTTGTCCTTGTGAGGACCAATTAGAGTTCCACACTTTGATAGAGAGGACATTTTGGCCAGTACTCACTTCATCAAAGCACTGTCTGAGTTTTAAAGGGTCAGTTCTACCAAATCACAAAAACATTTTATCTCACCTACCTCAGAATCAGATCAGAATCACAAATACTTTATTGATCCGAGGGGAGAAATTGGTGATTTCTATCAGATTATTTTGGTTTTATTTGTCCAGGTTTTGAGATATCTGTCTCTGCGATCTCTGCTTCCACATTTTTGTATCGTTTGACGATATATACCGTCATATCGCCAAGCCTTTGCAAAAGGTCAGGATTGTTTTTTTAATTTGTGATATGGGGCTAAATGAAATTGACCTGACTTTAGTTCACTCACAAGAGCCACCATTTCATTGGGATCTTTAAGACATGGTTTTAAAGCACTACTTTACTGCTACTTGATCTGCATGATGCAGTTAAACACATGAAGAGTGGGAGTCGCGGGGTAAGGTCAGCAACAGATTCTGAACAAAAGACAACAACAGCAAAAGTTTTGAAGAGAACTAAAAGTGCTGCCGCCGCTTCGTCTGCCATGATCTCAACATTAACGCTATTGTAATCTCTTCGAGTTGCGACACTTTAAATTTGATGTTTTGAAAAATCCAACTGTCTCCCAAAAATTACATCTATATACTACTGATCTGCAACAACAAATGTTTTGAAAGAAACGTCCGTCGGTAGGTCTGTATGTACCATTCTCGTGAATGTGATATCTCAGAAACTTCTTGAGCGAATTTCTTCAAATTTGGCACAAACGTCCACTTGGACTCAAGGATGAACTGATTCGATTTTGGTGGTCAAAGGTCATTGTGACCTAATTTCCGTACCATTCTCGTGGAAGCAATATGTCAGGAACGCCTGGAGGGAATTGTATTACATATGTCACAAACATCCACTTGGACTTTTTTGGCCATAACTCACGAATGTCTAACAGAATAAAATGATGAAGTTATGACATTTGGACGTATATGGATGTAAACTGCAACTTGACGGGTTGGCGAAAGCATAAAACCGTGAGGCGGTAATTCTACTTTTATCAATATAAGGACTGATTTCTTAATACTTTCCAACTACTTTGGAGAAAAGGAAGGAAAGGAAGGAAAAGAGCGCAGGGAAAGAGTGGATATGTGGATCTCCACTTCTGGTAATACAATGTTATATTTTAATTAATATTCAAGTTTAATTAATGTTCAATGCAGGTTTACAGTCACTACACTTGTCTTAATTCACAGAATTACACAGAGGGTACACATTTAACATGATGAGACTGTGTGACACAGATAATTATGAAAAGTCTAAATGTAATTAATGAGAATTATTTCAGTGTGGGAACTGACGGTCAGGAAAAAAGGATCAACAGGAGATTATACTGCAATCTGCTCGACGAGAACACACACACACACACAAACACACACACACACACACACACACAGACTCCCACACATATTCTGATTAGATTTTGGAAGCTGAGCGTTCCTACAATAAATGACCTTTGTTTAAATATCAACACACAGAAGGTGCTCAGGCTCACAGCTGCCAAAAACTGGAGTCCGTTCATTAAGATGTGTGTTCATTATAGGAGAGATTTCCTCTGACGGTCCAACAGTGGAAGGTGCAAAGTAAACCCAAACTAAACTGTACTAACACATTACAACACACACACGCACATCACAGCTGATATACGTATCATTTATTGCAGCGTGGCACTTTTAATAAATAAAATAAAAATGCAGAAGAGAGGAGAATATTTTTAGTCCTTAACAAATTAAAAGAATCTGAAACTTTGACGAGTCTGACTACTGTTCAAATAATTTCCTTTGATTGATTCATAATTTATCCGTTAGATTATAATGTTATTAAGGCTCAATCTTTTTAGTTTTTTTACTGGTTTTCACTGAATACCCAGCTGGTAGAAGACATACAGTCATAAAGATCTTTAATCAGAAATGTTCCAAATTCCATCCACAAAAATTAAAAAAAGAAAATGAAAATTGTAGGAACAAAAACAAACAATGAATTGTTAAATTACAGTTCTGCACTGCAAATTGTATTTTTAAAATCAATTTTCACTTTAAACACTTTTTTGGGAACAAAAAATTGCTGCTGATTGTGTGTTAAAAGTAGAAAAAACAACAACAACAAAAACAAACAATAAATGGTTAAATTACAGTTTTAAAATCAATTTTAGGAAAATATTTTATTTTCTGAAAATGATAAACATACAGTATACAGTATATGGTATAATGCTATTATGGAGATTAGACTCTGTGGTTTGAAATTAGCTGCGTCTGTTGACTTACATGCATTATATTGTCAACCAACTGCTATAGCATCGGTCAGAACAGTTTTATTCTTCCTCACTCATTGGCTAGTGGGTTTAATTTTCTTGTCATTTAAATCTCTTCCAATAAATAATATAGATAGAAAATGTGAAAAATATTTGTATTTAATATTTTTATTTAATAACTCCGCTGTTTTTGTCTTGATTTCATTTGATTATTTACCTCTGACTTTTAATGGACGGATCCACTGGGGGGGGAGGTGACGACGGTCGCTACCACTGCACCTGCCGTATAGGTGGCCTACTGACAACTTCGGGACCGTGTAAGCCCTAATCAGATGGGCTGTTCCAACGCCAAGTGGGCCGTGGCCGGCAGGTCAATTTCTTTTCCCCACATTGCTGGTGGTGGCCTTGCGCCCCACTAGGTGGCCCGGCCCATCTGGCATTTGCCAGTATTGCCAGTTTGCCAGTCCGAGCCTGGTTGCGGCTCTAACCGACGCACTCCTTGTATCAACTGAAGCGTTTGAGCCTGAGCTTTGCGACTGGAGTGGTTGTTTTCTTTTTATACAGCATCTGAGCACACCACAGCTCCACACACACACACACACACACACACACACACACACACACACACACACACACACACACACACACACACACACACACGCTCACACGCTCACCACAAAGAGCAGACCCCCCCTGCACCCATGGCTGGGTTGCATGTGTTGGCAAAATGAAGCAGCCTCTCTTCATCTATCTATGAGTGTGTGTGTGTGTGTGTGTGTGTGTGTGTGTGTGTGTGTGTGTGTGTGTGTGTGTTGAGTTTGGTAGAAACCACCAAATCCATGGTTTAGGCTGCTCCCCATCTTCCTCTCTCATCCCTCTCTCATCTTTTTCTCTATTTTTACTTTTTCCTGCCCTCTCTCTCTCTCTCTCTCTCTCGCGCTGTAGTAGGTCATTCTTTCCCTCTCTCTCTCCTTGCTCTCTCTCTCTCTCTCTCTCTCTCTCTCCCAGAATATCTCTCTCCTTTCTGTTTGCTGACTCGGCACCTCTGCCTTCCTTTTAAACCTCTCAATACACACATGCCCCCCCCTCACACACACATACACACACACACACACAAACACACTCCCCTCAACATTGCACTTAAGCACAATAGTAATATTCAAATGTGCTCCCACATGGCTGCTGTGAGTCGTCCACGTCCAGTCAGCAGAAGTTGGAGTCGAACACGGCAACCTACATTTGCGGTTAATAAATCAAAAGGAGGTAAAAATAATCAACCGTTATTTTTGTTAAAGATCATTTTTAGGATTTTTTTTTTGGCCAGTGGAGCGGATTCAGCAGATAACAGGTAACATTTCCAAAATATAAGGCAAGAAAAGAACAGAATCTTTTTCACTTTAGATAATCAATGATACAATTCATCATGGACAATAGTGATGATGACCATGTTGGTGGTCATGAAGATGATGGTGATGGAGTTGAATGTAAGTTAGGTTGATGAAAGTAAGAATGATAAAGAAGATGCCAACAATGATGATGATGGCGATGGTGAAAATGAGAATAATGACGAAGATGATGATTAGCTCAATTGGTACCATGACGATAACGATGCTTAGGCATTGACAGTGATCGTTATGACTATGGTCAAGATGAGAATGATGACGAAGATGATGATTAACTCGATTGGTACCATGACGATAACGATGCTTAGGCATTGACAGTGATCACTATGTCCTATGGTGAAGATGAGAATGATGACGTATAGATAGTGATGATACCAGTGACCATGATGATGATGATGGTGTAGTAACTTTGAGAATGACGATGATGACGATGATGTCACCAATTCGCATCATGATGCTGATGATATTGAGGAAGAGGTTGACATATGAGGATGATAATAAAACTGCAAATGATGACGCTGATGATGATGAGGATGACTGAATATGATGTTTGCATTAGGATGATGATAAAGATGGCGAGGTTGATGATGAAGCTGGTGAACATGATGATGATGTTATTAACATTAGAACTACAAAAAAACGCCATTTTTGAGGGGCTGTTTTAGCTCCTATTTTAGAGGAATCTCCCAGCACAAGAGGAATCGTGAGTGAAGTTAAGTGTAAGGTGATTGGTCCAGACCTATGGTCTTAGTGTACGTTGATTGGTTGAACACATGATGGAAGCCCTGGCAGCACATGGCAACCGCCGTTTTTTTAAACCACAGGTGTCACTGTTAACAAGCAATTTCTCATTCTTACATCCCTTTAATCCATATGCCAACTTTTCCACCTCAGCCAAGTGTAAGAATTTATTTTTGGAAGACATTTCTTCAACTTTCCAGTTGAGGAACTTTTACAGGAAAATTCAACATGCACATAAACACCAGTGGATGAAACTGTGCTCACTGTGAGAACAACTTTTACTTTATAAACAGAAGGAAGTGGCCTGAACTTGACCCCAGCTGCCTCCCTCAAGCCCTCTTTCTGTTTTTTCCACTCTTTCCCTCAGACACTCACACTCACACACACATACAGTACATATACTGCAGACACCTGTGTAAACCATCTGCTTGGCACCCGCCTCCTTATCCCAAAAAAACACCCAGACCAGGGATAACACACACACACACACACACACACACTCCGCCTTCTAGAAACATCCACCCTCACACTCTTAGACTCACACCAACTCAGAATTCTGCAGGAGAGAAGTTTACACGCGTGAGATTTGACACCTGCTGTGCTTCTCGCACTGAAAAGAACCTCAGTTACTCCTCAGGTCTTTAACTGTTAATAATCGGCACTTTTTACCTGAGTGAGCAGGTGGGGCTGCGCAGCCACATTCAAGTAAAGTTGTGGAAGTTGGAAATTTGTAGCTCACTACTTAAACTTCTGTGTGAGTCCAGCTCATAAATAGCATGGCTGCCACTATGACCTTTGACCAACATGAATTACTGTTCCCCGTGTAGCAAGAATGTTTTCAGCTGTGTGTGCAGATTGGACGGCACTCGAGAGCAACTGTATTTTTTAGGCTAATGAACAGCAAGTGCTGGTACACTAGACCAGTGATTCTCAAAGTGGGATCCAGGGACCCCCATGGGTTTGTGGCGCTCTGTCAGGGGGTTATTAGTAATAATAATATCTTTTGCTATAACTTAGGGTGGGGAAAAAAATCGATTTTTTTATGCCAGAATCGATATAATTGTGTCATTGGAGTCTATATAGAGGTAGAAGGAAGTTACCACTTTAAATTGTTGTAGTCTGAGTAACGTGACATCATATCCGCTCCCGTTCCGTCAGCAAAACAAACGAGCGAGTCGAGACGAAAAAGTAGAGAACGGCGGAGGCATGTTTGCGTGGATACGACCTGCACCCTCGCATTTTAAATCCAAAGTGGTAAACACTACACATCCAGTAAAGTATGGAAACACTTTGAGTTTCACACATTGCCAGGAAAAGCAGAGCTAGACATCACGGCTAAAGCTGCATGCTAACTCTGTCATGGACAGGAAACGGTAAAGTATTGCAGTACCGCGTGGTCAAGCCAGCCGTCACTCACATCTCTGTGGTCAAATCATCCGACGCTACAACTGTAGAGCACCCATATACTAAAAAATGTATGTTAAATGCATTCAAATGGCCCCGATGGAGCTGACCATGGATGGATAAAGAGAACGGAGCTGACAGGAGAGCTAGAGACGGACTTGGCGAAGTTAGCCGAAGTATACACGTGTGACTACGTCCGGTTTTCAAAATAAGGTGTTAACAAAGAGGAACTGTATGTACAAAATACATATATGGAAATAAGATTGATTGGATTGTATTAGCCAGAAGTATAAAACATTACATGTCCCTTATAAATTAAAAAGAAAATAGCACTAATTTGTGAGGGAAATGTCTTTATTCTTTGATTTTTGGGGTTGCTGGAAAAGTTTTTAATAAATAATGCCCGACAATGACTGATATATTTGACTTCAGGACATCTCTGACTACATACATGCTGAAAATCAAACATTCTTACTGTATTAATTTAGATATTTTCCAAAGTAAAGGTCCCTAGAAGTGCATGATTCAACTTTTTCCCATGGCCTAGTGTACAATACATATCGAATTGGCACCCAAGTATCGTGATAGTATTGAATCAGGAGATGGCTGAATTGTCCCAGCCCTACACACATACAGTATATATTTGTGTACATATATATATGTGTGTGTGTGTGTATGTGTCTGAAAAAGCAGAAATGTTGTGATATTAAAGAACATTTTCTGCTAAAAACTATAAAAAAAAAAGAAGTGACAGCAGCTTCTTCCTCTGTGGTGGATGGTTTGACTGTTTTTAGGAAGAGGGCGCTCGATGAGTTCAGCTGGAGGAGGAGGAGGATGGAGGAATGTTCCAGACTGCTGATACTGGGGACAGATTATACACACACACACACGCACACACACACAAACATGCACACGAACACACCACAAAAACACACAAAACAAACTTGAGCCAACACTCATCCACTCTCTTGCTTTTCCCCTCTCTCTCTCTCTCTCTCCCTCTTTCTCTCTCCAATCTCCAAGAGCACTCACACTTTCACACACTCGTATACTTCCACACACACTTATACACACACAAACACACACTCAGTGATCCGGGTGGAATCAAAGGGTATTAGCTGTGCGGTGCTCAGTTCCCCCGGTCCTTTCCCAGCATTCTCCACAGCTGTACGATTACACAGGTGTTTGGCAAAAACACACTGTTAGAGACCGCAGAGGGGCTGAGTGTGTGTGTGTGTGTGCGCGCGTGTGCATGAGTGTGTGAGCGAGACTGAAAAAAATGAATATGCATGTATGGTTGAATGCATTTACTTGCACAGCTTCCCTGCAGGAGTGTGTGCTTTTGTGTGTGTATATGTGTGTATGTTTATACCATTAATTCCTCCCAGTGACTCAGCCCTGCTATTTCCTTGACCACCACTATCATCACATTTTAAATTCACTCCTGTCAGTTTTTCCCCCTTTCCCATCTGCGTCTCTCAGTCTTCATTCATGTCTGTAGTTTTCTTAGAAAGATAATCTGCGTCCAGTGTTGCCCCAAGAGCTGAGAACTTCAGATATGGCCGAAAGAGGGGTGTACTGTGTTTACACTCACTCATCAACTTGATACATCTCATACCTTAGTTCTTATAACCAGCGTTGTAGGCGGTGATGGAAGTGTTTGATGGATGGATGTAAAGGACCTGGTGGCAGGTGGAAGGTATGAGTAGTCACATGTGAAATTTGAAAAAAAAGGGTTTTATTTACTCAAAAATGAAACAAACAATTTACAAATTATTAGGGCTGTCAAACGCAATAATAAGGCGTTAACGCAAATTCAGTTTAATGGCACTAATTTCTTTAACACATTAACACAACTTGCGGTTTTAGGTGGCGGGCTCAGTTTTAAAGCTAGAGTGAAGATACTGGTATCATACGAAACTATAAAACTTAAGGAATCCATTGGTACCGACCATATCACACTAGCTTGTTGCAAAGGAGGTTAAATAACGCTCCAAACCTGCGCTAAATTTTGGTGAGGAAAAACTAGCATGACCATTTTCAGAGAGGTCCCTTGACCTCTGACCTCCAGATATGTGAATGAAAATGGGTTCTATGGGTACCCACGAGTCTCCCCTTTACAGACATGCCCACTTTATGATAATCACATGCAAGTTTGGGGCAAGTCATAGTCAAGTCAGCACACTGACACACTGACAGCTGTTGTTGCCTGTTGGGCTGCAGTTTGCCATGTTATGATTTGAGCATATTTTTTATGCTCTGCTTTATGCTATTAAATATTTGTCATGTCTCCCTTTAAGGTACATTTTGACCAGATAAAAAATGTGATTCATTAGTGATTAATCGCGATTCACTATGGATAATCATGCGATTAATCGCGACTACATATTTCAATCGGTTTACACCCGTACAAAATATGTAATAAAGTTCTGGGCCCATAACAGAGGTCAACTAAACATAATTTAACTCGCTAGCTAAGACAACTTAACTGAATATAACCGAACAGACTAAACTGACCCAACAAAAAGGGATCATATACACCGTAACGGCTGATCAGACCATTTTTGAAACAATTGGGATAACACAAAGACAAACACTACCGCCAAAACTAAAAATAAAACCAAACAGCACAACTAATATAAGAATAAATATCTTACTCATTAATCAAAACAAAAGTACTAACAAACTAATATCATCATAAGAAATAAACAAAATCTCTAAACTTAACTACAGTTCCCATGATGCATTGGGGGATGCAGACATGAAGTATAATGTTGCCATGGAGTGAGTTAGTTGTGGGGGCTACATTTGATTCTATTTTGGCAAATTGGCGCCATTACAAGACTACTGAATTTGCTATTTACTATCACTGGATTGATATTGTAGAAAACTTAAAAACATGATGAGTCTCAGGCAAGTTCTGGAGTAATAAGGAGCATCTTTGTTCTATAAGTTCTAAGCAGATTTATGGATGAGTATTAACGATGGACAATGAAGATAATGATATCCTCAGAGGGTCACACTGAATCTAAAAGTCTGCGTATCTTGTCTATGTATTGACTGAGTTATGAGATTTTTGGCACAAATTGTGGCAACCAGGCGCTATGGGTTTTAAACTACCTTAAATGCTTGGAGGCTGTGTCACAAAGTGCATTTCAATGCACCTGTTTTTATGCACATTTTCAATATTCTGCATTAAAAACCTCAAAATAACGTAAAAAAAGGTTTTTACGCTTGGTTGAGGTGGAAAACACAAATCTCAGTTTTAGGTGATTATACATCAATGGAAATATAGTTATTAATATTATATTCCATTTCTGCCAATAGATCCCCCCAAATGTTCCACACTGTTCCTTTAATCTGTTTTTGTATAGGCTAGTATCTCCAAATTATCTAGTTGTTCCATTAACTGAGTCACCAGGACAAATGCCCCCCCATCCCCCCCAGCTCATTATGTAATAACTCCTATCTATCAAGGATGAGTTTTGCAGCTCAGTTTTGACCCAGATGTTACAGACGTCCTGTGTCAGGCCATAGCTGTGCATTCCTGCTCCGTTTCAAGGTTAACACACTCAGACTAAACCAGGATGTGTTGTTTGAATGTTATGTAACTCTTTCCAGCGTTCGCATGCCGATAATGAAAGAGAAACGGTGAGAAGTTGCCAGCTCGGCTCGGCTTTTTGTTGAATCGAAGAGGTGGTAGAGTCAGACAGTCCGATGAACTAATGGAAGAATGAAAGAAACCAGAGCACTCTACACACCGAGCCACAGCCGCCCCACACGGGACTCGAACACCGGTCTCCTGTGTTTGATCCATGTATACACCTTGACCTCGTCTGTACGCAGACTCCAGACTGGTTTCCTACACCGTTCATAGCTATACCTATAAAAGTAAATACACTGTAATTCGTATAAATCCTGACTGAACGAGACTATTTCACCCGGCCGCTGTTGATCCTAGTGTTAACTTTTCCTGCTTCAGCCTCCCGACCGTGGTCAGAAGACACAGGGGAGACACTGTAGTTTTGGTCTCCTGGGCCGGAGTCGATAACGTTACTCGCTCCGGAGTTAACCCCCGTCACTCCACTCAGGAAACAAGACACCTCCGTTGGTCTTGAGGAGCTGCAGCATTTATTTCTGCACAACTTCCACTGAACATTCACTAGATATTCTCAGAGCTAAACTAACTCTCTTCTGCTCCGCTGCTCGCTCGTTTTCTCACACATTTGCCGCCGCTCTCTCTCTCTCTCTTGCTTCACCACTCACTTCCCACGTAGTTTCCCCCCCCCGACGTCGGTCACATTCCTGTTTTGCAGGACGGGCTTCACTAGATATAACTTAGTTTTTTTGTGCTTTTGTAGAGTTTGTGTTGGAGTCTGAGTCGTGGTGGGGGCTGGTCGTTTGTTGAGGTTAGCGGACTCCATTTATAACCGAGCGTTAGCTACGGTTGCACACTGGAGCTGAAAATAAGGCACTCGCGAGCGTGCGTGACGTCACATCCGTTGGATTTTCCTAGAAAAAATGTCCGGGATTCTTTCCATTAAAAGCAGTCGACAGGCTGATAGAGGAAACCCAGAAAGTCGCGGAAGGTCTCATTTTTTAATTAGGTTACAACCTGT
This sequence comes from Sebastes fasciatus, assembly GCF_043250625.1. Classification (NCBI taxonomy): domain Eukaryota; kingdom Metazoa; phylum Chordata; class Actinopteri; order Perciformes; family Sebastidae; genus Sebastes; species Sebastes fasciatus. The sequence goes on from NC_133813.1 coordinate 8,468,159, forward strand.
TCACACATTGGCAATAAAAAACGATTAAAACACGGTTGTACGTGTAAAAAGTTACTTCTTAGTCCGGGGCCAGTGGAGTGTGTTCAGTGTTTGTCAGGTGCGTGCTGGCTCGATAAAGTGGTTAAAGAGAGTTGTGGTGCGTTTACTGTCCACTTCACGTCTGACAAGATCGTCCCGTCAACACTTTTAGCATAAAAACTGTTGATGAAATCCACCTCAGATCAGGAACACGCCACCGATTAAAACATGCTCGCACAACGAGTGGGTCTATGCTCTCTACTGCATTCTGTATGAGCTGTTACATAGTTACATGGCTCGTAGTTAGTTTGAGAGTGAAAGGCTGTGAAGGGCCAACAGGCAGGACCACTTTACCCTGCAACAAATAAGCCTTTATGTCGTACCTGCACCTGTGTGTTTTCGCTAGCTTTTTTTTTTTTTCTCTAAGAGAAAACCCGCACATGCAGGGTGTAATTTGCAGAAATAGGCCAGTCATTTTATACCTGCAGGCTGTGGGCTGCACGGAGGGAAAAAAAGAGCAAAGTACTGCAAAGTATTTCCGGAGAGCTGGGTTTTGGCGCTGTTGTGGTTTAAGTGGTGACTCAAGAGGGGGCGGGGGGGGGGGGGGGGTACCATGCAGGTCAAGGACTGCACTTGTTTCATGCACTTGTTAGTCTAACTAATATAGAAAAGCTATCACATAAAATACATACAGTTGCTACATGCTGTCAAAGTTAACGCGTTAACGCAAATTCGTTTTAATGCCACTAATTTCTTTAACGCATTAACAACTTTCGGAGGTTGGAGCGGGCTCAGTTTTAAAGCTAGAAAAAGTGAAGATAAAGTGGAGATACTGGCATCATATGAAACTAGAAAAACCTAAGGAATCCATTGGTACCAACCATGTCATACTAGCTTTTTGCAAAGGAGGTTAAATAATGCTCCAAACTTGCGCAAAATTTGGCGAGGAAAACATGTCACTGCCATGTTCAAAGGGGTCTCTTGACCTCTGACCTCCAGATATGTGAATGAAAATGGGTTCTATGGGTACCCACGAGTCTCCCCTTTACAGACATGCCCACTTTATGATAATCACATGCAAGTTTGGGGCAAGTTATAGTCAAGTCAGCACACTGACACACTGACAGCTGTTGTTGCCTGTTGGGCTGCAGTTTGCCATGTTATGATTTGAGCATATTTTCTATGCTAAATACAGTACCTGTGAGGGTTTCAGAATCAGAAGAATCAGAATCAGAATGGTGTTTATTGCCAGGTGTAAGGGGTATACACGAGGAATTTTCTTTGGCTTTGTTGGTGCGAGGCAAACAGTATAATAACAAAGAATAGATAAACGTTAGAATAAAATAAGAATAAAAAATGTACAATTTACAAAATAAGCTATAAAATAAACATGGTATAAACAGATAGTGCAAATATTGTCGGTGTGCAAACAAAACAATCAGGTATCAGAGGGAGAGAGAGGGAGAGAGAGGGATACTGTAGGGGGTGGTATTGAGAGTGTATGAGAGAGGGGGAGAGTCAGTGTCGGGGCCGTAGTGTGTGTGTGAGGGGAAGACAGTCACAGGGGGGCGGATGGGCTGTTGGAGAGCCCCACTGCCATGGGGAAAAAACTGTTTTTGTGGCGTGAGGTTTTGGTCCTGATGGACCTTAACCTCCTGCCAGATGGTAAAGTCTGAAAGAGATGGTGTCCAGGATGGGAGGTGTCGGCCACAATCTTCCCTGCCCTCCTTATGGTCCTGGAGGTGTACAGCTCCTGGAGGGAGGGAAGGTTGCAGCCAATCGCCCTCTCTGCAGCACGGATGACCCGCTGCAGCCTGGCCTTGTCCTTGGCGGTGGCAGCGGCAAACCAGACGGTGATGGAGGAGGTGAGGATGGACTCGATGATGGCCGAGTAGAAGTGCACCATCATGGTCTGTGGCAGGTTGAATTTCTTCAACTGCCTCAGGAAGTACATCCTCTGCTGGGCCTTGCTGGTGAGGGAGCTGATGTTCAGCTCCCACTTGAGGTCCTGGGCGATGGTCGTGCCCAGGAAACGGAACGACTCCACCGTGTTAACTGGGGAGCCGCGCAGGATGAGGGGGGGGAGCGGGGCTGAGTTCCTTCTGAAGTCCACTGCCATCTCCACTGTCTTCAGAGCATTCAGCTCCATGTGGTTCTGGCTGCACCAGGATGCCAGATGGTCAACCTCCCATCTGTAGGCAGACTCGTCACCCTCGGAGATGAGGCCGATGAGGGTGGTGTCGTCTGCAAACTTAAGGAGCCTGACAGATTGGTGTCTGGAGGTGCAGCCGTTGGTGTACAGGGAGAAGAGCAGTGGGGAGAGAACGCAGCCTTGGGGGGCACCGGTGCTGATGGTCTGGGTGTCGGAGACTTGCTTCCCCAGCCTTACGTGCTGACTCCTGTCTGTTAGAAAGTCTGTGATCCACCTGCAGGTGGAGTCAGGCACGCTCAGCAGGGAAAGCTTGTCCTGTAGCAGAGCTGGGCTGATGGTGTTGAATGCGGAGCTGAAGTCCACAAACAGGATCCTGGCATAGGAGCCAGGGGAGTCCAGGTGCTGGAGGATGTAGTGGAGGGCTAAATTTACTGCGTCGTCTACAGACCTGTTGGCTCTGTAGGCGAACTGCAGTGGGTCCAGCAGGGGGTTGGTGATAGTCTTTAGGTGGTGGAGCACAAGGCGTTCAAAGGTCTTCATTATAACGGAGGTCAGGGCGACGGGTCTGTAGTGTTTCTGGACAATATGTGTTATTGTTTTGTGTTGTTAATTGATTTCTAAAAATAAATATATACATACATTTGCATAAAGCAGCATATTGTCCACTCCCATGTTGATAAGCGTGTTAAACACTTGACAAATCTCCCTTTAAGATACGGTCTAAGACCTGCTCTATATATAAAGCGTCTTGAGATAACTTCTGTTGTGATTTGACGCTATATAAAAATAAATTAAATTTAATTGAAGGTTCATTTTGAACAGATAAAAAATAAAAAAATATATAATATAATAATATATAATATAAAATATTTTTAATCGATTGACAGCCCAATAAATACAGACATAGGAACGTAAAAATAAATAATTTTATGAAAAACCTAAATTAATAAAATAAAAAAATATGGAATACACTAACACAAAGAATTAGCAACATTTAAAAAATATTTTTTGAAAAAAAAAAAAGTTTTATTTAGTCTATAGGTTCAAACACCATTACTGTTCCCTAAATTCCAGAGGGGAAAAAAATAACTTGTCCCTACCTTTTAATTAACCTAAATGAAAGCAGCCAATCATCTCAGCCAATCAATTATTTTTTTCTTTAAAAATTTATTTATATTTCTCTACATATAATTTCCTGCTCTTCTCCTGTATAGCAGCTCTCCTCGGAGCTGCTGGTGGTAGTGGTGGTGTTGGACGCGACTGTAAGCTAGGTGGCCGCACGAACACATTTATCACACCGAGGCTGTGCCAGACGCACATGGGATCCGTCCTGCTGCGTGTATACACCCGGGGATCTTCAGCAACCCGCAGCCGAGCGGAGGGCACCCTCAGCCGGGCACAGGAGCAGCAGCTCCACCCTGCAGCCTGGAGACTCTTCTCCTCTTCTCCTCCAACACACCGCGCGTAAAAGCAAACCACACATTACTGAGGTGATCTTCTTCTTTCCTCTTCCTCGAGAGGCTCGCGGAGAACACATTATTTATTTATATCGTGTGTGTGTTGGTGTGTGTGTGTGTGTGTGTGTGTGTGTGTGTGAGCCACAGTCAGCGGGCAAACTGCGTCTTAACGCGGAGAGGTCGGACTTGTTTTGGCTGGAGAGAAAAAAACGCACCAAAAAAAAGACACCAAAAAAAAAGGACACCGGTTCTGTCGTCTCTTCTTCTTTTTTTTTTTTCTTTTTTTCTTGATATTTATTTCCAAAAAAAACAGGAACCAGGACTGAGCCTCTCTGCTGCTTCCGAGGAGAATATATCTAGTGATCGAGGCTTGTATTTCTGGATTTATTTCGCTGTTGGAGGAGAAGAGAGATCCGGAGGAGTGGTGCGCAAAAAGAAAAAGCCGAGGTCTTCCTCTTCTCTTCTCTCCTCTCCATCTATCTCTCCATCTATCAATCTGTCTTACCTGTCCTCTTCTATCTATCTGTCTCTTCATTTGTTTCCCTGTTTCTAGGTTCCGTGCGATTTTGCTAAAATGCATCATCAACAGCGGATGGCAGCTTTGGGAACAGACAAGGAACTCAGTGACTTACTGGATTTCAGCGCGGTAAGAGAATTGATCTTATTTATGATAATATGCATATAATAATGCAACATAAGCGCGTCCTGTAAGGCTTCTTACAGCGACCCACTGTTTACATGTTTTTGCATGCAAATTGCAACATGCATATTTCCACTCCAACTGTTTGCACAAAAGTGCGTTTTTGTAGACTTAACTTTGCAGAAAAAAAAAGTCAGTGCATATTGTTGGTTTTTGTAATTTTCATTTGTGTGTGTGTGTGCGGAGAATTGTGATGCTGCATTTGGTAATTTTGTTGTCTTATAGATGCGAAACAGCGATTTGAAAATGTTCCCAACATCCATGGTAGTATATCTCATTTTTAAGTTTTTTCCTTCCATGTGTGTAGTTTGATTTTTCTGCCCCTTGATTAGGATTTTTCTGTTGTTGTTGTGTGAGTTTCTATACTGTGTATGAAGGCTGCTCCATGCACTCTGCACCGTGCACAACATGGAATCATGAAACCTGTCAGACAGACAGACTGAGAAGAAGAGAGGAACACTGTCACACTTTCTCTCTCTGCAGTCTTGCAAAGCTGTTCAATGCACTAAGTCTAAAAGTTTTGTTTTTTTAAAGAACAGCCTGTGCGTGTTGTGAACTTGACGGACAGGAAATAGTGTCCGCGCTCTCGGCCATGTTCTCCTCCTCCTCTGGGAGCAACTTTGGTCTGAAGAGGAAGAGGAGGAGGAGGAGGAGGAGGAGGGAAAAAAAAAAAATCTGAAACACCCCAAAATGAAAAAAACAAACATTAATATTGCTATGAGAGACAGACAGCACGAGCATAATGATATCAGAACATATCTCAGGAATGAGGATGCAAATATAGGAGAGAGAAAAATTCCTAAATTCCTCTGCAATATTGTAAATTCCTGCAAGAATGTTAATGCAATAAACAAATAAGATCACAGCTGAGGCCTGCATACACAACGCAAGTGATTTTAGTGGTCTAGGAATATCATAGGAGGCACTATTAACGTTATAATATCAGAAGAATGACAGTGATGCTGCACGACGATGCAAAAAATAGGAGCTAAAATCCCCATTAATGTGCCTTTCAATCTCTACTGGAATGTTAATGCCATAAAGAAATATCAATAGATCACAGATGAGGCCTACATGCAGTAAAGTACACACTGTAACTGACCATGTAGGAGCATTATAGAAATATTATAACAATGTCATAGGAGATTCAAAATCTATTAAAAGAGCAATATAACCTACAGAATAATCCTTTATAACTGCAACAAACACTGTATGTATCAACTCACTATACCATAAACAAGATTTGATTACTATAACAATACGGTGTGACTGTTATTGTGAGATTTTTAACAACTGACATGCAATAATATCACTGTTATGTCAGAATTTAGAACCGCAGACGTGCAATATGCCTCTATAGCAATATTTAAATTAAAAATGCATGCTGTATTGGCTAGTAGTGTATGTCATAAATACATTGTTAAACTCCCTATAGAAGTATTATAGTGTGTAGAAATACCACAAATGTCCAATAAATTCATCATTTAGTGGCACACACATTCTCTCGAGTCATTTTAACAACATTATAGGAATGTTATAATGACATTTATGAAAAAAAAAATATTAAAAGAATGAGACTAGTGATGCTGCACAACATGCAAACATAGGAGATCAAAATGTTAATGCAATAAGGATTAATCAATTGATCACAGATGAGGCCTACATGCAGTACAGTACACACTGTAACTGACCATGTAGGAGCATTATAGAAATATATATCATAGGAATTCAAAATCTATTAAAAGAGCAATATAACCTACATATTAATCCCCTTTATAGCTGCATTATAGTGATGTTTCAATAAACACTGTATCTCATACAGTATCAACTCACTAAACAAGATCATCTCTGATTGCTATAAGAATACTGTAGGACTGTTATTGTGAGATTTTTATAACAAAGGACATTCAATATTATCGCTGTTATGTCAGAATTGAGAACCACATACACACAATATCCCTCTATGGCAATATTTAAATAAAAAAAATATGTGCTGTATTGGCAATAGAAGTATTATAGTGAATAGAAATACCACAAATGTCCAATAAACTCATCATTAATGGCACACACATTCTCTCAAGTCACTAAAATAACATTATAGGAATGTTATAATGACATTTATTTAGAAAAAGGCTTACAATAAGATAATTAAATTCATAACTGACTATCATAGACATGCATAAGAACATTATAGGACTATTGTTTAAACTGTTTTATCAGAGAAACACATAAAATAAGATAATTATATTCATATTTGAAAACCAATGACATCTAAAATGCATCTATAGCAATATTTAAATAAAAAAATATGTGCTGTATTGGCTACATATGCATGTGTATATCATAAATCCATAGCTAAAGTCCCAATAGAAGTGTTATAGTGAATAGAAATACCACAAATGTCCAGTGAACTCATCATTTAGTGGCACACACATTCTCTCACTATATCACTATAACAACTTTATAGGAATGTTATAATGACATTTAATAAAATATACTTTTCTACCACAGACATATGTAAGAATATTAAAGGGATATTTTTAAACTGTTTTATCAGAAAAACATAAAATAAGATAATTATATTCATAATAGAGAACCACTGAGACATATCAAGTCTATATAGGAATATTGTGATGATATAAATATATTTTATAAAACAATATAGTAAACCTGTGTATAATAAATATTGTGAAAATCGCTTTTGTAATATTATAGGTGACAATAATTCCATTAAATCACCTTTAATCTCCTCATTAATGACAGATAAATACTTTCAAGTCATTATAGTAATAAAGGAATATAATTGTGGATAAAATAATTAAAAAAAAGCATCACAAAATCCTTATGTAGTAGGTATTGAGTCCCTGAAGTGTATCACAGGAATATTATAGACATTAAGAGTTTATACAGGTTCCCAAAAATGTCAATCAGCCCGTCTTAAATTGTAAATCTTGAAAAAAATATTCAAACAAAGGAGGGCAGCAGCAGCTAGAACGTGTCTCCTCTCATTATAAACGTAGGCCGGTCACATTAATTTATGCGATCATCTGTCTTTGCACGCCCACAAGCTGACACCCGCAGCTCAGGGTGGTTCGACTGGGATATCGATAGACCTGCTAATAATCAGAAATTAGATCTTTTATCTGGCGAGCATTTGTTTTTTTCTTTGTTTGTCGGAGCCGCGAGGGAGCAACCTCCTCAGCATCCAACATCCGCACTTAACAGGCCCCACAGGCTCTTTTAACAACAGTGACAGATCCAGTATTTATTGTTTCAGTCAGGGTTTAATTTACTTATATTGTTTGTTTAAAAAAAAAAAACACAAGAGAAGAAATCCTTCAAAACCTCAAATCCTGAAAAGCTTTTAGCATCTGAAAGTGGGAAAGCTCAGAGTGTGTCCACGATCACGGAGCTTTCACCATCAAACACGGCCAACGCACAGAGCCTGGTGTTTATCCAGAGAGAGGTTATCTATCGGGGTCAGATGAACTGTTTTCTTTGGGAAGCTTTACAGTAGCTCGTACATTAAAACAACAGGAATCAGTATTCACCTTCAGTCTCGGTCTTAACGTGGGTTTATTTTCCTGTAGATGTGCAGAGCAGATGGTGACTAGTTCTGATGATTATCTTCATGTTTAAGTCAGATATGAAGTAGATATGAAGTGTTTCGTTCCAAAAATGAGCCGTCCAACATTCAGGCTAAAGTCAATGAAAACAACATTTGTAGTAAATTGAGCAGGTGATTTAAGTGATCCTGTTTATTTTTTCACAGATGCTGAATGAGGAATCTGATTTCTTCCTGATTCACAAAAAAAAAAAAAAAATGTTTCTACAGTGTTTTGGAAAATGAACTCTTCATATCTGTGTTCAGCTCTGAGCTGAGGGTCTGTGTGGTCATTAGGGCTGGGTATCAAACCTCCATGCATTTGAGTACAGATCAAAATGTGTCCATAGCATTGAATATAGAACATATTCAAGTAAGGAAAGCTGGCATCAAAAGGTGTGGACTCAGGACATGGACCAGAGTCAGTATCAAGTCACAGACCTGGTTACTTTAGGTACGTTTGTACGGACCAACAGGTGATACTTCAGATTAACACGATCAGATGAAACATAAAAACAAAATGTCAACATGCAAAAAAACATTTAGCTCAGAAATGACAAATGATTGTAACTGTTTCACAGAAATAACAAACCAATCAGTTAGATATTAAATGTGATGAAGTTTATTTAAAGATAAATGTCTTTCGTCTTGTCTTGGGACCTGATTTGGGATTTACCTGTCCTGGGATTTGACACAGGAATTAACCTGTTTTCCCATGGGACTCTGAACTTGCCTGTCCTGACGTTGGATTTGACTCTGGACTCTATAGTCTTGATCTAGGTCTAGTTTGACTTGGGACTTGTCTATTTTGACTTGGGACTTGATGCGTTACGTACCTGTCTTGACCTGAGACTTGACGTGGGATTACCTGTTTTGAGCTGTGATTTGAAGTAGGGTTACCTGCCTTGATTTGGGACTTGATGCTTTACGTACCTGTCTTGACCGGGGACTTGACATGGAATAACCTGTCTTGACCTGAGACTTGACGTGAGATTAGTTGCCTTGATTTGGGATTTGACGTGGAATTACCTGTTTTGTCTTGGGATTTGATGCGTTATGTACCTGTCTTGACTGGGGACTTGATGTGGGATTACCTGTCTTGATTTGGGATTTGACATGGGATTACCTGTCTTGACCTGGGACGTGACGCGTTATATACTTGACCGGACTTGTTGGCCTTGATAAGGGGCTTGACTTGTCGGAGTTCTCCTGTGACTTTACTCTGGACTTGCCCTTCATGACTTTAGACTTGACTCTGGACTTGTTGACCTTGATTTGGGACTTGATAGCAGATATCTGTGACTTGTTAAACAATGACTTTGTCCCACCTCTGCAGCCATTAAATCCTTGCTTGGCCAGATTTATAATTGTGTTTAGTTATTCTTTGATCAGTTTAGTGAACTATTTGAAAACTTTAGCTGCTTTTGTCAAATGAAAATGTTTATTTTATAAGTAATATATATATTGAAAAAAATCATTTTGGTATGTGTACCAAAACTGAAGTATCCAATCAGTGTTAGTATTGAAATGATACCCGGTGATACACAGCCCTAGTGATGATGCACCTTTTGTTTTCTTGGTAAATATCCATGAAGAGTTTCCTTCCAAAACGAGATATGTACTACATTAAAAGCTGAAAAAAATGCTCTGATAAAATGAAAATAAAGAACATTTAGAGTCCATTAAATCTCAGACGTTTCCTAGCAGGACTGTAATGTGATGAGAATCTGGCAGCAGCATCTTTAAGCCAAATGTTGCCCAGGCGTTTTGGAATGGAGCTTTTCATGTGTAGCTGCAGTGATGTTTCTGTAGAGATGTGTCTTGCTGTCTGCGGTGTCAGTGCTCTCGGAGGTAATGTGCGCTCTGTTTGTCTTGTAGATGTTTTCCCCTCCTGTTAGCAGTGGAAAGAACGGGCCGACCTCCCTGGGGAGCGGACATTTCTCCGGCTCAAGTACGTCAGCTTTCTCTTTTTTTCCCCTTCGTCGTCTTCTTCTTCTTCTTCCTCTCTTTTTTTTCTTTCAGTCCTCTCTCAGCCTCCTCCTCTCCTTCCTCTTACACCTGCTCACTGCTGCTTCGCTTGCTGTTTGAATTTTCTTGTTTGGGTAACCATGTTCTGTACATGCAGATGCAGTTTTTGGGGTTTTATGCTGTTTTTGCTTTGTTGATTACTTTTTATTTTGAGGAGACGTGAATTTTTATTTGTACATTCTGTAACTTGCTCATATATTCTTCAAGTTCTCTGTTTGGCTCATGGTCTGATTATATAGTTGCAATTATGGGTTAGTCCATCTCTCAATACTTCCTTCCTATTGAATATGTGGATTTATAATACTAGCTAACAAACATATGGTTTTAAAAAAAGGCTCAGTGATTTCCTAAAATAGCTGGCCACCGTAGTTTTTAGCAAACACCATTCAATCAAGGATAAATGGTGCATTTGTCGGGGACTATTTTTATCGGTGGATCAATACACCCTCTGTGTTTGTTTTTGACCAAAGAGGTTGAAAGATTATTATGTTAAAATCACCTGTAACATACCTGCGTGTTGTCGGAGCTCATGTGTAGTTTGCACGTGTTTGTTCCTGCTTTACGTCACAGTAAATGACTGTTGGAGTGTAAAATGCCACCATGAGGAGATGATGTGATTTTTCTATATTTTGGGGCAACAAGTTTGTTTCTCAGCTGCTCAAGTTCATTCCTGAAGGAGACTTCCTGTTTTTCTGATTTGCTGCCCTCATTCTTTCCTGCCCCTGTGTGTATGTATGTGTGTGTGTGTGTGTGTGTGTGTGTGTGTATGTGTGTGTGTATGTGTGTGTATGTGTGTGTGTGTGTATGTGTGTGTGTGTGTGTGTGTGTGTGTGTGTTGTGGAGATCAGTCCGCTGTGTTTTTTTTTACACAGTGGTGGTGTTGGTGTCGAACAGGCACAGGTTGGTGCTGTCAGTGGTGGAACATGGTGGCTTGGAGTTTGAAATGTTAGTGCAGTGCCACTGCAGAGGGCTCCGGCAACAAACTGCTGGGTCATCTGGCAAAAAAGTTGGACCTGGCTCAACTTGTGGCAGACCACAGTGTGCCATCAGTTGGCAAGGTGATGGTGGTGCGGCGGCTGATCAAACACGAGCAAACATACATTCCTGGTGGATGACTTGAACGCTGCATTTTTACTGTTGATCTCACGATCAATCGTGAGGAAAGGTTGAAACAATTGTGACCGGCATGTCCATTTTCAAAGGGGTCCCTTGACCTCTGACCTAAAGATATGTGAATCAAAATGGGTTCTATGAGTACCCACGAGTCTCCCCTTTACAGACATGCCCACTTTATGATAATCACATGCAGTTTGGGGCAAGTCATAGTCAAGTCAGCACACTGACACACTGACAGCTGTTGTTGCCTGTTGGGTTATGATTTGAGCATGTTTTTTACGCTAAATGCAGTACCTGTGAGGGTTTCTGGACAATATCTGTCATTGTTTTGTGTTGTTAATTGATTTCCAATAATAAATACATATATACATTTGCATAAAGCAGCATATTTGCCCACTCCCATGTTGATAAGAGTATTAAATACTTACTTACTCCCATTAAGGTACATTTTGAACAGATAAAAAATGTGATTAATTTGCGTTTATTCACGATTAACTATGCATAAAAACGTTAAAGAAATTTGTGGCTTTAAAACATATTTGCGTTAATGCGTTATTATAGTGTTAACTTTGACAGCATCTATATATGGAGTAGTTTTAAGTGTTTTGTTCTATAGCTGTTATTTTTCCCCGTATATGTTATTAAAACTTAAAACAAAGTTATAAGTGTTTGAGTGTTTTGGTTGCGTAGTGAGTTAATTTATTGGTCGGTCAATTGGAATCTTTTTTTTTCACTTGACCTTGTTTAGTTTGAATCAACTAATGAACAATCACTTCTTTTACAGATTAAAAAAAGCAGGAGGTTCCAAAAATAATTTCCAATATTTTTACATATTGACAATATTTGCAATGAGCATATGGTAGATATGAATACTGCTCCTGCTTTCTCTGTGGTTGGATGTACACTTCTATATGTTACCTCTCTGCTGTGATGGTATATCAGGTTGTAGGTCATGCTGCATTTCCCAGCATTTTACTGTACTAAATGTGCGTTATGTTCCATCATCCTCAGTCTGTATGAGAAGAGGATACTGTCTTTTGAAAATCTTTTCTGGAAGCTTCTCACAGCAAACAGCCGGGTCGTTCCTGTTGCTCCCGCTCATGTTATCTGCCTCTAAACGGCGTTCGGAAGCCATTTTGTTTGTTGGCTGAAAAACAGAGAGATGCCGAGACGTCTTCTTTGTTTACTGCTCTTCGTTGTGCGGTTGTTGTTGTTTGTGCTCTGCGGTTTCGGCGGTGTTGTTTGCTCCTGTGCCGTGCATACAAATGCAAGGGAAGGACCACAAATGTTACGATTTTGGGGGAAAACAAGGGCCCAGTTTTTGGAGGATCGGTCGCGGTTGTTGGGCCTCGGTTTGCTGCTCCGATGTCTATCTTCATTTTGGGATTGTTTTTTCTTTTGATAGAGGAACACACACTGGTGTCGCACACGCATGCACTCACCCCTGAACACAAATCACACTCGCGCACACACGTCTAAACACCCACAAGATGCAACACACACACACACACACTCACACACATACACACACACACACACACACACACACACACACACACACACACACACACACACACACACACGCACACACACTGTGCTCACCCCTGCTGTGGCTTTCTGCAGGCCTCGGCATTTTGATGAGCCCGGCGCTGTTTGTGAATGCAGCTAATTAGAACTCTATAGACCCACACAACCATGAGAGCAGCGGTTTCCAAAGGCTGGGGCGAGGCCAGAGGCTGGGACACGCTGACACTGAACCGGGTCCACACACTTTTGTTTGTTTACTTCAGGGTAACAGCCACGACTTTGGTTTAGAGAAGTTCAAAATAAAATACTTTTAGAGATGCCGGAAACATCGTATTCATATTCACTCCTGTCTAGTATTTTCATTTATGTTCAACACTTTAATGATCTGATCTGATCTGATAACAAAAAAACTCAAAACGTTGGAAGAAGCATTGGCTTGAGGCCTGATTTGGACTAAGGGGGCCCCAAAACGGGCAAATTCTAAGGTAAAGAAAACAACCATGTCAACCTTTCATGAAGTAAGAAAATGTTTAGCTGGAGGACACTATGTTGCTGGTGTTGTTGTGTAAGCTTTACAGCCTTAAGGGATCAAAAACAGGAGTTACAGGGTTTTCAGCATGTATGTACTCAGAGGTGTCCTGAAGTCAAATATATCAGACATCGTATTTTGTAGATACAGTTCCTTTTGTTAACACCTTATCTTGAAAACCGCACGTAGTCAAGTGTGTATACTTCTGCTAACTTTGCCAAGTCCGTCTCTAGCTCTCCCGTTGACTCCGTTCTCTTTATACATCCATGTTCAGCTCCATCGGGGCCGTTTGAATGCATTTAACACAAATGTCAGTATATGGGTGCTCTACAGTTGTAGCGTCGGCCGATTTGACCACAGAGATGAGAGTGACGGCTGGCTTGACCGCACGTTACCGCAATACGATAACATTACCTGTCCATGACAGAGTTAACATGCAGCTTTAGCCGTGGCGCTGTTTTCTACTTTCTCGTTTTGGCTCTTTGCGGCCGGCTGCGGTTTGTTTTGGTTGACGGATACGGAGCGGATATGACGTCACATTACTCAGACTACAACAATAAAAGCGGTAACTTCCTTCTACCTCCGCATAGACTCAAACGAAGCAAATATATCGGTTCTGGCATTAAAAAATCAATATCAAAATCGTAAAAAGAAAAATCACGATACATCCTACCAGCACAGTAATTTACTTTACATCCTCACTTTTTAATCTCTCCTATATTAACAGAGGTCTTTTGCCACAACGCAATCCAAACACAAAGAACACAGTTTGTCCCCAGATGTTTCGGGAACTAGGTGGAGGTTGCCAAAAAGGGCTAAAGAAGACCACATCAACAGCAAAATTAGGACAGAAAGGAGAGACAAGGCTGGATGGAAGCAGCAAACAAAGTGTGTAAAAATATCACGTCAGTCAGGCGGAGAGGCAGAGGAATAAAAACAGGTTTTAGGATTTACTTTATCTGATGCTTTTGAGGATAAGTAGTGACATATTTTCCAAACATGTCTTCATGTAGAATTTGAATTTTGAAATGACATCCGTCACACAATGCTGTGAATAAATTGTGGATTTGAAGCCCTCTCCTCATTCGATGTAAGTCCTCGTATTTCGGGCGATAAATTCACCTTAAAACACAAAAGCATCTAAACATAAACGTCGCACAATCCCCACGAGTGCCGGCTGACACGCTCAGCCCACGGTCATCACCAACCAGGAAGTGGATTAGGCGTTTTAATTATTGGGAGATTTTGCCATTGTTGTTGTTTTATTTCGGGATCATCCCTGGAAAGATAATGCACACTTCAAACTCTGTGTGTGTTTCTAATCTCCTCCTGGATGAAGCCGTTCAGCGAGCAGCTTCACTCTGCCTGTCAAAACCGCTGCCACCGCCACTTGTCTATTTCAGGTCTTGGCTGGTTGTGGTGCTTTTTTTTTCTTTTTTAAACACATAACCTCTCAGATCCGCTGTTTGTCTCCCTGTCAATGGTGTTGGAAGGCGACCGAGGTGTGTGTGTGTGTGTAGATGTGTGTGCTCGTAGGAGAATGAGTGTTGAGCTTAAAAATGTGTGTCTGACAGATTTGTGTGTGTGTGTGTGTCAAGTTGGGACCAAAGAGGGGGAAGGGAAGGGAAGGGGGCTTTGGGGGCGGGAGGGCAAACCATCATCCCCGTTGCCATGGAACATAAAGTTGGCAACGAGAGGTGGAGGAAATGTTTCCTCAAGTGTCAGCAGAAAGAGATAAAGAAAGGAAGGAAAGAAGGAACTGAAGAGGGAAGAACTGATGGAGGGGAAGAAGGGAAAGAGGAAGGAGGGAAGAAAGGAAGGAAGGACAGACAGAAAAAGGCAAAAGAAACGAGGAAGAGAGGAAAGCAAAAGTCAGAAGACAGAATAAAAGGAAAGGAAAGATTGAAGAAAGGAAGAAAATGAATGAATGAAGGAAAGGAATGAAGAAAGGAAGAAAGAAAGGAGAGGAAAGAAGTCATGCAAGAAGGAAGGAAGGAATGGAAATGAGATGACAGAAGGAAAGGATAAGTTGTCTGGCAGTTTACTATATTGTTCTTATTTTCAACGAATCCCACGAACAAACCATCTATTATTCTCTCCAGCCATTAGCCATAGCCACTTATCCTTAAGAGCTGTATGCGATCCCGGCTGACATTGGACAAGAGGCAGGGTACACCCTGGACAGGTCGCCAGCAGACAACAATAGAGACGGATAACCATTCACTATCACATTCACACTTATGGGCAATTAAGAGTCGCCAATTAACCTAACCTGCATGTCTTTGGACAGTCCGAAGATGAACCAAAACCAACAATGTGTTTGTCCAACACGTTCTCACTCCAAACTCGTCAAATACCGCCGTTCGGTCAGAGCTCCTCGTCATCGGAGACCGACGCACGGGTTGCCCCTCTTCCGTTACTGTTGGACGGACTAGGAACGGTGTCTTAGCATACGCTCGATACATGCATAGTGTCCTTTCACAATAAACTTTTCACAGAAAGTTAGGTTTAGGCAACACTTAGTTAACACCTTATTATATTATTATAACTTTGATGCCCTAGTTAAAATCATTATCATGATATTCATACAGATATGATGATATGGCAAAATGTATGCAAAGTTACACAATGAATTATCAAACTGCTGCTGAGATATATCAGTTGTATTCAGTTGTGTATGCATTACATTAGACCAAAGTTAGAAGTAAGCATTGCTTTATTTTGAAGGGTTAAAGATAAAACTACTGAACCACTGTGTTCATAGTAAAGAAGAAATAGTTCTTGGATGACTGTGGCACAGAGAAATAAGATATATCAGGCTCTGGATGTTAGTAGGATCGATTGTTGGTTTCTGCATGGGATTTGTTGACTCTGAGAAAAACATAGAATATCACCAGACTTTAAAAGAATCAACTCTCAGGGAGACGATCGCAAATTCAATAGGCTTTATCCTGTTTTTATTTCATTTTTGTGCCACCTTCCACCTCTTCTTCTTCTCCCTGTCAAAGCCAAAGCCACACAGAAAAAACACAGCAGCGCTGTCGCCTCTGCCAGCGAGCTTCACGCATTAGCAGAGAAATTTGGGCAAGGATAGATACAGCCCCGATGGCATGCCTGATTTTTGTTCCCCTAATTGGCATAGCTTATTAAGTCACAGTTCACAGCGGAGAAAAAAGGGGGTTGCTTTAATAATACCCCCTCTCCCGTTTGATTTGATGCACTTGTACCGAGACTGATAACGCGCTTCAACGCAGCGAGCGACGCCCCCACCGCCACCCTCTTGTCTCTATCCAGTCAAATCTGCCTCTGTTACGGCTGTCACTCAAAAACACCCCGGCTGATCGCTTTCAAAATAGAGATAGAGCCAGTCACTTAATACCTCGCCCTCCCACCCTCTCTCTGCCTCTGAGGCTGTTAAATTGTCTCGTTTCACCCGGCATAGGAGATGCAGAACGACTCACACAAACACCCAGCCATGCTCTTAATTGTGGTGCGGATTAGGGATTAATAGGCGTTTTTAGCCATAATGGCAAATATTATTAGCCCCATTTGCTTTTCTAATGCTAATAATGACTCCGCTAATAATGGCAGTGATTTCAAGGTTAGCGGCTGTGAGAACTCTGCGTGGGTTTGTGTTTTTTTTTCTCAAAGCTCAGGAGATTGACGTGCCGCTTGCTTCGACGGACCGGCTCGCTGCCGAGTCGGAGCTCCATATGTTCTCCCCAAAGACGATGCTGTGATGTGCTGAGCTGTTGAGTTTATATTGGTTTCTATTCTATTCTGTTTGGTTTCTTTGACTTGAGTTTAATCAAGTTTAGTTGTTCAGTTTGTCTTGTTCACTTTTTTTTTAGTTGGTTTTAGTGTTTCAAAGGGCTGGATTTACCATCACGGTAACCTGGCATTGACATTTTTGAACTCTCACCTCAAGATGTGTGAATGAAAATGGGTTCTATGGGTACCAACAAGTCTCCCCTTTACAGACATGCCATTGGTATCAACCATGTCATACTAGCTTGTCGTGAAGGAGGCTTAAAAACGCTCCAAACTTGCGCTAACATTTTGGCTGAGGAAAAACTGCCATGGGCATTTTCAAAGGGGTCCCTTGACCTCTGACCTCAAGATATGTGAATGTAAATGGGTTCTATGGGTACCCACGAGTCTCCCCTTTACAGACATGCCCACTTTATGATAATCACATGCAGTTTGGGGCAAGTCATAGTCAAGTCAGCACACTGACGCACTGACAGCTGTTGTTGTCTGTTGGGCTTGAGTTTGCCATGTTATGATTTGAGCATATTTTTATATGCTAAATGCAGTACCTGTGAGGGTTTCTGGACAATATTTATCATTGTTTTGTGTTGTTAATTGATTTCCAATAATAAATATATACATACATTTGCATAAAGCAAGCATATTTGCCCACTCCCATGTTGATAAGAGTATTAAATCCTTTACAAATCTCACTTTATGGTAAAAAATATGTGATTAATTTGCGATTAATCGTGATTAACTATGGACAATCACGCGATTAATCACAATTAAATATTTGAATCGATTGACAGCCCTAGTTTAGTGCCAATCAGAAAATGTTATAATGCCAATACACTCAATTAAAGTGGTGAACATGGTATATATTATACTAAATGCATGCATTAGCATTTAGGTTACGTAACTTTTAGTGTTGTTGAGTTATTAGTGGTATTCACCAGCGTCTTTTCTTTTCCTGCTCAGTCACACAATGTGCTCATCTCCTCTTCCTCAATCTGCTGAAGTTGACTGAAGACCTGCTTCCCCCACCCCCTCACAACTCCCTGCGGTGAACATGGTTTCACTTCTCCATCTTCAGTATGTTCTGGTGAAACCTCACCTCGTCACCGGTAAACAGCCCTTCTCTTCCTCTCTGCGGTCGGTCCGTGACGTCGGGGAGGTGTCGCGTGTTTCGCCGCTCGCTCCCCACACCTGTTCGCTCGTATCGGCGGCGACGGCGGCACAATCGCAAACACCGAGCCTAATTACCCAGTCCTTAAAAAATAAAGAGACGGGGAACGTCAACCAGCCTGCCTGGCAATTACAGCGGCGCTCAACACCTCTCCGCAACAAACACCACTCCAATTAGAGGCAGCCAACTTATTCTGGGAGGCGGCAGCGTGTGTGTGTGTGTGTGTGTGTGTGTGTGTGTTTATGCTTGTAAGTGCAAGTGTGTGACAAGCTAAATTGTTTGGGGAGTTTAATGTCAGCATCGAAACTTGTGTACATGTCTGCCGTGTGTGTGTGTGTGCGTGTGGCTGAAGGTGTGTTAATGCGAGAACCGTGGCTGTTAATTGAGAGGACGAAGGTCTGGGAATCAAATGTGCCACAGTCGGAGCAGCTGATTCCGCCCACGTCTTCGTCCTCTTACCCTCCTCTTCCTCCTCGCTGTTTTGGCCCCCATAACTACTCGTCCTCCTCCTTCTGTTCTTCATCCTAACTCTTCTACTCTCACTTCCTTCCTCTTCCACTTTTGCCTTGTTTTCCCTACTCGCCATGCTGTTCGTGCTTTCCCCTCCATCTTCATCACTCTCGCCTCGTCTTCCTCTTCATCCTACTCCTCCTCTTCCTCCTCCCTGTTTTCACCCAATCAGTCCTCCTCTTCTTCTCTCTACTCATTGTCCTCTGGCCTCTCTTAAACCTCCTCTTTTTTCATTCCTTCTTGCTCATCCTCCTCTTCCTCCTTGCTGTTTTCACCCAATTGCTCCTCCTCTCCTTCATCCTAACCCTACTACTCTTCTTCATCAACCTCATTCACTTCCTCCTTCTTCCACTTCTGCCTAATTTTTCCTACTCGTCATCCTCCTCTTGTTTCCCCTCCTTCTTCATCACTTCCGCCTTGTCTTCCTCTTCATAATACTCCTCCTCTTCCTCCTCACTGTTTTCACCCCATCCTCCTCTTCCTCCTTACTATTTCCACCCAACCTGAAACCTAGTCAACCTCCTGCTTCTGCTTCGTTCTCTTCTCCTTCTTTCATCCTTTAACCGCCCTACTCGTCATGCTCGTCGTGCTTCCCCTCCTTCTTCATCACCTCCGCCTCATCTTCCTCTTCATCCTACTCCCCCTCTTCCTCTTCACTGTTTTCACCCCATAACTTCTCCTTCCTTCTAACTCTGCTCCTCTTTATTGTCAGCCTCCTCCTCTTCTTCTCCCTTCTCGTCATCCTCTGGCCTCTCTTCACCCTCCTCTTTTTCCTCTTTTGTCATCCCTCCTTCCTCATCCTCCTCTTCCTCCTTGCTGTTTTCACACAATTGTTCCCCCCCTACCTCCTCTTCATCATCCTAACCCTACCACTCTTCCTTGTCAGCCTCCTTCACCTCTTCCTTCCTCCACTTCTGCCTTGTTCTCCTCTCATTCTTTCATCCTTGAACCTCCCTACTCGTCATGCTCCTCGTGCTTCCCCTCCTTCTTCATCACTTCCGCCTCGTCTTCCTCTTCATCCTACTTCTCCTCTTCCTCCTCGCTGTTTTCACCCAATAAATACTCCTCCTATACTCTGCTCCTCTTCCCTGTCAGCCCCCTCCTCTTCCTCTACCTACTCATCATCCTCTGGTCTTTCTTCCTCTTCCTCCTTGCTGTTTTCACCCAATTGCCCCCCCCCCCTCCACCTCCTCTTCTTCATCCTAACCCGATACTTCTGACTCGTGAGCATCCTTCTCTTCCTACTATGTCATCTTCTTCCACCTCAACCTAATTTCTGTCTCATTCCTTCATCATTTAACTTTCCCACTCGTCCCTTTTCATCTCTTCTTCCTCAATCTTCTCTTCCTCATCGCTTTTTTTTGCACCATCGCTCCTCTGCCTCGTCCTTGTTGTCGTAAACCTACTCCTCTTCCTCATCAGCCTCCTTCTCCACCTCCCTTTCGTCTTGATCCTTCAGCCTTTCTTCCCCTATCTCATTTCTCTGGCTTCTCTTCATCTTCTTCTTCATCATCAGTTTCATCTTCAACTTTTCCTCTTCCTCCTCCCTGCTCTTCCTCTTTACTGTTTTCCAATTCTTATCAACCTCTTTCTTTTGCCTCTCTGTTCCTCTCTTCTATATTCCTCCTCCTTTTTCATGCTTTTCCTTCCTCATCATCTTAGTTCTCTTTCTGTTGTTCTCACTCCTCCGCTTCCTCTTCCTCTTCCTCTTCCTCTTCCTCCTCCTCCCGGGTTCAGCTACACAAGCAAACTGTTGTTGACTCTCATACTGACCTCATAATGTTACCTGTTACTGCAGACCAAGTTTTTTCCTTTTAGAATCAGACTCCTATTGATGCTCTCTGGGTGTTTTCAGTGCAAAACATACTGTAGTCATGTAATGATGTTTGTTCTGATTTGCTTTTACTTTGTATTTCCTTCGGACCGTCAACATTTACTGTTTCTTCCTGCTCTTATTCAACATTTCCTATTCCAGTTCCTCCTTTTTGACATAAACACAACACTCAAATCTGGCCTCAAGGCTGATGTGTTTCTCAGTGTAAAGCATCCTTTTTCATTGTAAGCTAAAAAGAATAAATTGAGAGGAAGGACAACCTTTAAAATAAGAGAGGAGGATGCTCTTTACTAAGAATATAATGAAACAGTCTTGGTCTTAAATCGATAGGTCAACATTTTGGAACATATGCTTATTGTTTTGTTTTTTTAAAGATTGATACCACTCTTATATCCGTCCATTAAATACAAGGTTATACAAAAAAGCAGCTCAGGTGGTGATAACACAGCAATATTACACTTCTTTTTGACATCCCCCAAAGCATGATGGGAACACTGATGGCTGGTTTCAAGGGATGTAACGATCCATCAATCTGGATCGATCTATTGATTGAATGATGAACGATCCAATATCATCGATGCAAAGTAAAAACATCGTTACATATCATCATGCCCCTTTATTTTGAAATTCTCATGTCTGTTTCACCATTTCCGTCCAAGAGCAGTTCATTCCTAAACATCCAATCGGTGCTAGCAGCGCTTCGGTTATGCTTTCCGGAAGGACAGCCGCACAGGACATGAGCTGACGTGGAATCATGACGTGCTGATGTTGTCAGCACGTCATGATTCCACGTCTGGCAAGATGGTGAGGAAATCACACATCACATCACATGCTGGTCCTCACTGAAGAGGATGCTATAATGCATTTGATTTTCACATGCAATACATTGTTCTTACATTTCCTTCAACATCAAAGCAAGACTTTTATGTGATATAACAGGAATTTATCAAGGTTATCTTAACATATTCTAAATTAAGAACTCCTCCCCATCCTCATCGTATGCTTCCTCCATTTTTTTCTACCCTTTCTTCTCCGAGTTTAGATTTGCGTATATCGTCTTTGCATGTCGTCAGAATCTCTTTGTTAAAGGTGTTTAATGTACAAATGTGGTGCGAGTTGACTTGCCAGAGACACACTGAACCTTCACACCGCAGAGATCAGCGGGTTAAACCATCTGTTTCAGAGTTAGGGGTGGGATGGAGGAGAGAGGCAGCGCAATGGTTCATCCCGGCTTTTGTTTTATTCTCAGTCTTTGGCAGAGCTGGCACCAGAGTGGCACTGCCAAGTCCCTGTGTGTGTGTGTGTGTGTGTGTGTGTGTGTGTGTGTGTGTGTGTGTGTGTGTGTGTGTGTGTGTGTGTGTGTGTGTGTGTGTGATATATTTTCCAACCAACCCCCCTTTTCCTCACATGCACACGCACACACACAAATACTGACATACGTGCACAAACACACACACACAGACTGTAAATTGTCTGGAACACCCCTAATGCCATCTGGTCTTGTGACGGGCCAGACAGAGTGAATGTGTGTGCGTGTGTGTGTGCATGTGTGTGTGTGTGTGTACTGTAAGTGTGTGTTCATGGAGAGGAAAAAGAGAGAAGTGTGCATGCATGTTAAGATTGCATGTGTGTGCTTTTGTTCATCCGTGTAAGACAAAAAAGAAAAATACACACACACACAGACACACACACACAACAATATCAGCAGTAAATTTATGCCACCATCTCTGGCTGTGTTTGCGTTAATTTGGATCTTCTCCCCTGATGTTTAATTGGTGTTTTGGTCCAGTGTGAAACTGGTTTATTTTGACTTGTTTTAGACATTTTTCTGATGGAGTTCCGAAGTGCCCTTGAGCAAGAGAGAGACTCCCTCCGAGGAGAATTGAACCTCTAACCCTGGCAGTGTTAGTGCCTTGCTCAAGTGAATTTAACCTCTGTCTGTGGCAGTGTTGGTGCCTTGCTCAGAGGAATTGAACCTCTACTTGTGGCAGTGTTAATGCCTTGCTCGAAGGATTTGATCCTCTACCTGTGGCAGTTAGTGCCTTGCTCAGAGGAATTAAACCGCTACCTGTAGCAGTGTTAGCATCCTGCTCAGGAGAATTGAACCTCTACCTATCGCAGTGTTAGTGCCTTGCTCAGAGTAATTGAACCTCTAACCCTTGCAGTGTGAGTGCCTTGCTCAGAGGAATTGAACCTCTAACCCTTGCAGTGTTAGTGCCTTGCTCAGAGGAATTGAACCTCTAACCCTTGCAGTGTTAGTGCCTTGCTCAGAGGAATTGAACTTCTACCTATCGCAGTGTTAGTGCCTTGCTCAGAGGAATTGAACCTTTAATTCTGGGGCAGTGTTAGTGCCTTGCTCAGAGGAATTGAACCTTTAATTCTGGCAGTGTTAGTGCCTTGCTCAGGGGAACAGAGCTGCAAACTGCACCTTTCATTGATAAATCCTGGATTTTGGCAGACACACACACACACACACACACAGTGAATGTAGCAGAGAAGGGAAGCCGATGAGAGGAAGACGGGTCAGATCTTGACTGTGTGTCTGAGACACATGTGGGTTGACCTGAGGAGACCAGACTGCTGCTTCCTCATTGGCTAAAGGACATCTGGCAGAGTGTGTGTGTGTGTGTGTGTGTGTGTGTGTGTGTGTGTGTGTGTGTGTGTGTGTGTGTGCGTGCGTGTGTGCGTGTGTGTGTGTGTGTGTGTGTGTGTGTGTGTGTGTGTGTGTGTGTGTGTGTGTGTGTGTGTGTGTGTGTGTGTGTGTGTGTGCGTGTGTATGTGTGTGTGTGAGATACCACATTGATCTCCTCTCTCACATTCCACACTGTCAGGACTCTGAATAGCGAGAACTCTTCACTCCAAACATTTCTCTCTCTCTCTCTCTCTCTCTCTCTACAACTTTCTCACTCCCTCACTTTTTCCTCTTTTCATTCTTTTTCCATTCTGTCGTTCTCTCGGACTCTCCCTTTTTACTCTCTTCCCTCTGTCTCCTCCCACTCACTCTCTCCCCCCTCCGTTACTCCAGTTTAAACTTGATAACAAGCTGCCTTCTCTTTTGCATTTGTCTTAGTAAAACAATAACATATAGCTAATATCATGATCACAATTAGTGTGAATATCAACATTTTAGAGTCTTGAATGACTTAATACCCGATTGATACCTGATACTTGAGACTTAATCTGACAGAATTGAGATTTGACTTGGACTTGTCTTGAATGATGCGATATGTGACACTTGAGACTCGATCTGACAGACTTGACATTTGACTTGGACTTGTCAGATCAGGTCTCAAGTGTCTTGAATGACTCGATACCTGACTGACACCTGATACTTGAGACTTGATCTGACAGACTAGAGATTTGACTTGGACTTGTCTAGAATGACTCCATACCTGACTGATACCTGACACTTGAGACTTGATCGGACAGACTTGAGATTTGACTTGGACTTGTCAGATCAAGTCTCAAGTGTCTAGAATGACTCGATACCTGACTGATACCTGATACTTGATCTGACAGACTTGAAACCTTGCCTCAAAAAGACTTGATTCAGAGTGAGAATGATGTTTTCTTAATCTTCTAAACTGGCGGCATCACACTGAATTATCCATGCATCACAATGAAATGTTAATTGAAAAAGTTGAGAATTACTGTTTTGTATTTGAGGCTGTTTGTCTTATTTGACAGCTTTGTGTCTGCAATAACTTCAGGGTGAAACCCTCACTTCCACGCAGTGTTTTTAGCCTTTGGTTAAGAGGACGTTAAAGAGGACATTAGTTTGTTTTTCGTTTTTTTCCCTCCCCCTAGACTTTCCTCTTTTCTCCCATTTTCCGGCCTGCTGCCTGTTGGATGGCCATCCTTCGACAGCTTGAAGCCATTTGAAGGACCAATTATCCAATAAATGCGGCTTTATGAAGTTGTTTCCCTGCTGCTGTGTTCTTGGAAGGCAGAGGTGTATATCAACAAGATTTACAACACTGGAGCTTTAAAAGAAATAAGCACCATTTGGAAGAATGTGACACCTACTTCTGCAAAACAAACATAAACAGATTTGCATTATTTTGCTTTATTATCTTGGTTTTCAATCCCAAATCAAAAGTCAGCGGTTGGAAAAAAAATTAAACTAAAGACTTGATCCAAGAAATGTTCGACATACACTGCATTGCCAAATGTATATGGACATCTGAACGTTACTCCCATGTGTGATAATTGAACATGTCATTCCAAAACCACAGACATTAATCTGCTGTTATAACAGCCTCCACTTCAGGAACCAGATTTTAGGACCTGGCTGCAGAGACTTGTTCCCATTTACACACAAGAGCATTAGTGAAGTCCAACACTGATGTTGGCTGACAAGGTCTGCCTCACAGTCGGTGTTTGTGCCAGTTTATCCCGAAGGTGTTGGATGGTGTTTAGATCGGGGCTCTGTGAAGGTCAGTCAAGTTCTTCCACACCAAACTGGGATTTCTGTATGGACCTGTCTTTGTGCACTGGGACATTAGATGTGTTTCCATTCAGTAGTATTATTAAGTAATATATTAAGTAATATTTTTTAAATGCAAATTAGGCGTGTTTCCATGAACTGGTTTGGCGCGAATAAACTCTGCTACAGCGTAGTTTGGTCAGAAGTTGGCGCTATAGGCTACAAATGGCTGTAAACAGAGTAGAAGAAGTAGAGGTTGCAAACCGGAAACAAAACAAGTCGGCTTGGCCATATAACCAAACATAGAAAAATGGAGAGAGGTCTTCAGGAATTTGTTTCAATTGGGCAAGTTTTAATTGTGCTTTCATGTCAGCTAGTATTGGCAATGTTTCATGTGGTCCGGAGACGAAGACAAGCGTATCTGAGAAGACGCAGACAGCAGAAACTAGTTAAATGTTCGCTACGTCGGAATGTATTTAGCAAAGGTGGTTCCATATCCCATTTAGCGCATCAACTCTTTCTCGATAAAGGCAAAAACCACCTCAAGCCGGCTTAAAAACGTTGTTTTTTTTCGCAATTGAGGAAGTTTGAATTGAAAATTTTGCCGTTTCCATACAGCTTTTCGAATGCGATACTTCAAAATGTGTCTAAAAGTACGTGAATGGAAACAAAGCTATTGTCATGTCACATTGTACAGCCCCCCACAGCAGTGTTTACATATCAAATGAACTCCAGGTAATGATTATTCTCTAAATTTTAAATATTTTCTACTTTTCAATACCCGTGTTCCCATTCACATATTTTTATTTGCTCTATGGAAATATCAACATTTTATGATCACTTGAGGTGGTTTTTGCCTGGATTACAGCCATGCGTAGCTTATAGCGCCAACTTCTGAACAACTGCGCTGTAGCCGAGTTTATTCGCTCCAAACCAGTTGATGGAAACGTGTCTAATTTGCATTTCTTTTCTGCCATAGTTCAGAAGTTTGCTTAAAATTCGCTTGACAATTGAATGGAGACACGACTATTGAATCATTCACCAAGATGAATTTTGGGAGGTCTTCATCACACTTAACCGTTGAGCACATCACAGTTGTTTCTGGACAGAATAGTTTTTTTACATGACACCACTTCAAATTGTATTTTTCTCTTGGAAACATCAGCAGGCGTAACTCTTTCAGACAGAAGGCTCTGGGTGCGGCCAGAGGTTTTAAATACTTCAGTCCGGACTGAGGAAGCAGAACTAATTGCTTCAGTGACTCTGTAGGAGGGGAGGCGAGGTGAGACCAGGGGTCTGTCACTTCAGCGTGTGCATGTGTCGGATAATAACTCTGTGTGTGTGATCTGAGTGTTTTTCTGTGTTTGTTTGAACAGTAACATTTCATTAAGACCAGCTTGTTACCCCTAAATCAATTACTCCTTGTACCCTGTTTTAGAAGCAGGAATCTGGAACAAAGATCAGTAAATCTTCACTGTGAGGCACGGCCATATTTTCAGGAAAACAGGCGGTCCACTCCCTGTTTCCTCAATAAACGGTTTCCTTCACTGAATGAGTGTTTAGGCTGTGAGAGTCTTTACCTTTTCTGGAGAATAGGATGTACCCTGAACTTCAGACACAGCTTTAACCTTTGTTTGAACTCGGAAAAGACACCTTGAGGGTGAAGAGCATGTGTTTTGGGGCGTAATGCTCATAACACGCACCCTAACAAGTACTGACTGATTCACCTGTTGTATCTTGTTTATTGAAGCTTTGTGCTAAGCTAGGTCTTGGATGTAGTTCTGTACTGGACGCACGAAGATTAAACAGATTTTCCAAAAAATCAAACTGTTCCTTTAAGTACATTGCCAAAAGTATTTGGACAACAGAACAATACACCCATATACACCATGGGTACCAATATGATGGTATAACAGCCCCCACTCTTCTGGGAAGTTTTGCACCAGATGTTGGAAACTGGCTCCAGGGGTTGCTCCCATTCAGCCACAAGAGCATTAGTGAGGTCCAACACTGGGATGAATTAGAACCCCGAGTGTGAGCCAGAACTTACCACCCAATTATCAGAGGTGTTGGAGGGGGTTGAGGCATAGACTGTATATAAGAAGTAGACGTAGTCTCCGTGATGTCAAACCATTGGTTTGTTGACTACGATTTTGAAGCCTCGTGTGCGTCATCTTGGCCGTCGCCATCTTATTTTCTTGCAACCAGAAATGACACGACAGGGTGGAGCTATAAATACAACCGAACGCTGAATAAGACAACAATTAACTTTCATGAACTGAAAACACACTGTGAAGGGGTTAAAGTCATAAGACGAAAACACGTACGACTCCCAGACCGGGCAACGCCGTGGTAGCAACCTGTAAGTCACAAGGTAGCCACGCCCTAAAGCATACCCTACTTTATGGTCTATTTGACTCTAAATGGGACCATCATCATACTGTATCGTAGAAGAATTGAAACTAGCGATTGAGGACATAAACTCATGTTTAAAATGAGGTAATAAATCAAGTGAGAAGTAGGCTCATTTTCTCATAGACTTCTATACAATCCGAGTTCTTTTTGCAACCAGAGGAGTCGCCCCCTGCTGGCATTTACAAATAATGCAAGTT